>NC_083493.1:17492048-17792048 GCF_905332965.1 Bombus pascuorum
CTAAACTTACGTAGAAGTGTATCGTTGCTGTCACAGGAAGTAATTACAATTATTCGCGTCTATCAAGCACGCGAAAACCGAGCTTGGGTAATGCAATTGGCATGCGAATCATTAGCGCGGTTAAAAGACGCCGCGATCGTTTCCGCGAAACGCAGACGCGAGATCCATCACTGTCTCTCGAGAAATCGATCAATTAAAAGCTTCTACGTGCACGCCTGCTAAATAAGGCCAGAGGGAGTCGTGACGCATCGCTAACTTGGACTCTTTCTTGCGAAACGCGTCGTTCGCGTTACGGTTCCCGGCTAACAAGCCTTCCAGTCCTTCGGCTCGAAGAACGAGGCACCAGTTCCGCGACAACCGCATGATATTCACGAGCGACGTGTTGCGTTCTCAACGAACGTGTTTGCATCTCGCCGTATTCTTGCGTAACGACCGTTTGAATCTTTCATAAGAGCAAATCGGGAAAGGTCACGATCGAATTAAAATGTATGCTCGGAGCGTCAAAGGTGCGACGCGACGACGCTTTCCTGTCTTTGATCGGCAAACTTTTACAAACTACCGACGTTAGTCTCGTGGCTTCTTTCACTTTAATTTTCGCCACGTTATTAACGTTATGATTTTATTCGCCAAAGTAACTGTGTACCGGAATCTTCGAGTTATTTCAACAATTTTGTTTTTAGCGTAGTCGAACTCCGTTACCAAATATTTAATGTTAACGTTTAGCGCGCAATTATTCCGTGCGATAGAGCCGGCGCAGAAAATATCCCAATAAGCGTGCCGACATTGATCGATAGCAGTCATTTGTGCCGATATGAATTTCATTTGATCGCTTTGTAGAAATTCTGTAAACGATAACTTTGCATACTGCCGCACGGGTTCGGCCGATCACACGCACGGTTCTATCGATAAAATTATAACGAATGTGACGCATGATCGCGTCCCGGTAATTTATTTTAATTTCTCATCGTCGAATCGAATTCGGCGAAAACTGCCGCGTACCGGTTCTCTTTTACGTTCGTTGCGGATTCTCTCGCTTCGAAGATAAAAACTGATCGCAGTTATTCGTTGCGATAACGAATTGCTTGGTCGCGTAGCTCGACGACGAATTAACGATTAATCGCTTCACGTTGGACTCTGATTACCCAGGCAGTGAGTACCGTTGCAGTTACTTGGCGCGAATATTACCGCGATAAGACGTTACGAAACGCCTCTAGCCAGGACACGAGAATTTTTATTTCCTCCATCCCGTTGAAATATATTCTTCGTCGAGGCGATATATTAAAGGCCCAATAGAATCTTAATTTCTCCGTCGTAAATTTCCACTGTGAACCAGCCTCGGTAACTTATCATTTTCGGGTTAAGTCTCGGGTCTTTTCGCTTCTCCGCCTGGATTCAAACGTTAATAACACTTTAACGGATTTCGGTTATACGTCTCGTAACCAAAGAACCTTTATCATACTCCGTGTTTCTAATCCTAAACTTCCAATCGTATCCGTTACTGTTACTTTCCACGATCCTAGTCCCGACCGTAATACGTTTTAATAAGTTTCCATTTTACGCTATGGTCCCTCGAGACGCAGACCCGATTTCCACGGTGCCTACGATCTTCCGCAGTGTCAGAAGCGATCGATTAACGACAATAACACGAGGACATTTGAACTTAACTTTGTGATCGGGGTTTAACACGATGATCTCGTTAACGTACCGAGAGAAACATGTCTCGTATTAAAAGCACAATTAGCATTCCTATTAAATGCATTTGAAGCACGATACATATATCTAGTATAATACGTTATACATATGTGTATACTTACGTATTATATATTTAACAGAGCAAAGATTGCGCGCACCTTGGAGTATTCAATTATACGTATGTATATGCAGTTTGTAATCTAATGTAATTCAAGCCCATCGTAAGAATCATGGATACCTATTGTTTTAAATTTTTAAATAAAGCTTGAAACGGATGAAGCATATTTCGTCTTAAAAAGTTCCACGTTGTAAAAAAGAAGCAAACGATGTAGGTATATGTACGTAATTGTCTCTCGTAGAAAATTGCTTGCGAGAATATCGAGTGCTACCAATCGTTTTATTTCAATCTTTTTTTATGTTTATTTGCGCGTTAAAAACAATTACTTAATTTCAAGATATTGGAAACTTTAATTAACCGAGAGAACATTCGTTTAAAGTATAAAATATCACCATTTAAAATTCGTAAATTATAATTCAGTTACATCTATCGGTAATATAATTTTCTCCAATTATACGAAACCAAAATTCAGCATTCCGAAACCATATTGTTAATTAATTTTATTATAATGCAGCGTAATTATTAAATTTAACAATCCATATAGTCAAAATTAAATTTTTCCAGCGCGTTCCTTGCTTTAATTTTTGTTTGAAAAATTAAGTTACTTAATCATTTTCGACTGACATTTCTCATACACGTTTCACGTTTTACCTTCGCTCGCGAACGTACCGTATTTTCTATACGAACTTCACCGATAGTTGATTTATCCACGAAAGATCTTGCTTCCAAGAAAGATCCATAAAATATACTTATCAGGTCACTACCATACCAACATCCCCTAATATTTCTCCTCGAAACGCAGTTTCGTACAAAGAGCTAATCCTATCGGATCAACTCGTTTCACGCTCGAATCCGATGATCCAATTGCTCGGTGACTTTTCGACCGGCCCGCTAGAAATACCCCGCCGAAAAGGAACGGAGCCGCGGCACGAGTAATTAAACGAAGAGCGAGTGGAGCTTTAAGGACTTGGAAAACTCCCGTCGTAAATTACGCGTACCTACGCTTACATCGAATGCTTCGAGCGAACGACGACTAACGCAGACACCGACGCCGACGCTGACGCCGTTTCTCGGCCCCACCCTCTTTCGCGAACGTCCTGACGAAGAAAAACGAGCCGCAAATATTAAGCCGAGCGCTCGCTGCTGCCCGGCTTCTGTCTAATACTGGGCATTTCGAAGTTCCAGCGGTGAGAAAGGATTACACCGGATCCCAGGGTGAGAACAGATATTACGTCCATCCGCGAAAATCCCGTGTTCGAATATTGCACGGGAAATAAAGCGATCGTTGCGCGGTTGGATTGAAATGGCGGAGTTGTGCCACTGCGTCCGCCATTGGGACGCGTTATGATCACGGCTAAGGATTTCCTTCGTTATTTTTATTTCTGCTGGCGGTGTTTGTTTTGTTTTATTTGTTCGATCGCTTGGTTTAGACGCCAGCTACGAGTAGTTAGATTTATTCGTTGGCTGCACAAATTTTGGGCCGTTTCGGTCGAGGCTCAAATGGAAAATTTGCATCCTATCGGTACAAATATTTTCTAATAATTACTCGTTTGTTCGCTCGTTCGATTCGTACAACTGTTAAAACGCGCGATGCCCGTTGCTGCGTGGCACGTGTTGCGAGTAAACGAATTAGTTAGATATTTGAACGATGATATTTTAAAAACGTTTATTTCTACGGATTAATATAATTATATATTTCAATGTAATATTATTAATACGAATATGAAACAGAAAGTGCGCGTTCCGTTCGTTAAAATAACATCGTGAAGTAGGAAAACGAATCGATATTATTTTAAATTACGTAAGTATGTTTTAATCAAACTATCGTAGTAGCGTGTACGGTGTTGTTTTATTGCTCCTGCAGCTGTTACGCGATTCGACGCGATGCAGATTAATTTTTTAACGATATCTGTTTCTCTTATTTCATTTTGACTTCAAACTATAAAATTGTTTTGAAAACGAGAGTAGGACCGAGACATAGAAATTCGAGAATCGCGGTAGGATTAAATTATCGCTTGACGATCGATCAGGTTAATCGAAATAGAAGTTCTATATACCTATCGGTTTACTTACTATACCAGATATTATGTATGCACTTGCTCTTCGCCGTTCGTCAGTTTCAATGCCAGATCGCTATAGTCGATGCGCGTTTGGTATAACCGTGTATTTTCGTACCAATATTTTCTCGACGTCTACAAGCCACTCGCAAAGACCGTCGTAAAGTCGCGCCCTTCGCCAAAGTACCTGATTCCATTTCAGCAATACGGAACGGAGTCGGAACTGGTTACAAGAGAAATATTTAAACGAGAGAGATGTTCGATTCTTTCGACTAGGATCGTACATTAAACGCAGCTTCTCCCTTTTTCTTCGATCGTGGTCAAGATAAACTGGCTCGTTCGTCTACTCGCCTATATTCCGTCGGGATGGCGCGCGCCGACTTTTCTGGTAATGACTCTTAGCCCTTTCAATACGCAGCCGTTTCTTAGAATTATTGCCAGTGACGACCTAGCCGTGTAGGTCCCGGCGGCATCTCTGCCCAGCCCATTCGAAAGTAATGCATCACGCTAACTGTTTCTTCGATCCAAGATATACGATTCGAAAGGGTTAAATGGGACTCGGGGATTTGTGTGTAATCGCTGGATGTCAAAGAGCAGTCGCGAGAGGGTCGAAAAATTTCCTGGCTACTGCGGCAACTTCTTTACTATATCGTTTCTAATAGGTTTCGACAGGAAGTCGCGCTCGTTTAGTACTATCCGTTCACAATATCCATCGATGTGTCGCGCAATCGCCACTTTACTTTACAGACCAACTTCCGAAGGTATATATTTTATCCGAGGCATCAATTTTTAACACGTTCACTGGCGATTGAATTTTTATTGCCACACCGCCGGTGTCCATACAAATTCATATTTTCATGAGCGCAAGTCAAGAAATGGAACCTAGCAGAGTACTTCAAATATTTTATATTTTACGATCTACGTACTATCGTAATATATAATGCAGGAAATATCCGCGGCTTGCTTGGTATTTAAGATATTTTTGAGAATTGAGGATTAAGAGAAAAAATTGTTTCGAACGTTCGGTCTATGTAAAATTTGTAACGTTGGTCGAAAGGTACCGATTACTTTTTGAAATATCGTAGAAGTGACAAACTTCTAGATGGAATATATAGAATTCGAAATATAGAATTCTGAAAAAATTTAATGTTTCCATTTGGAATATATATAATATGTATAGGCCATGCGCATACGTGTTTTATTTGTCTCCCCTCGGCCCTTGTCTGGCGTACCGTATCCATTGCAATTTATCAATCTAAAAAAATCTATTGTTTCCATTAAAAAAAATAACTCTGTACCACTCGACGATACGAAATGTTAACGATATATTTTCGAAACTATGATTTTTAAAAATACGACGAGAAACTTGGATCTTTCGGATGAAAAAATACGTCCTTGAAGCACCGGTATCGGACTAACGTTCGCCGACTATAAAAACTAAATTGCTTGTATATGTTACGGCGTACGTAATTTTGCAAAGCATTCGGCATTTCAGACGACTGTTTCCAGTCGAAAAATACCGTTAAAGTTGCGATGGAATTGTTATAGTCGAAACTATTTGGCGCGATGTGTCGTGCTCGCTGTTGGATCTTTTATAGGACGCATCAAGCGGGAAATGAATTTTAACGATCGCAACTTATTTAGCGAGACATCGTCGGTTTTACAACTGCTACGCTACCTATTGCAAAACTGCGAGAATAGCGAACTAGCCTCGGTGTAACAAACGACGTTTGCGGTTGACAAGAAAGAAACTGAATATGTATGAATTTTTGAATAAAGGCGGATATACAATTCTCTACTAGATTAATCGTTTTGCGAATAGTATCGAATAAACAACGGCAAAACAAAGTTGCGTTAATTTATAGGATTTTCTATAGTTTAATATATACCTACGTAAATATATGATATGAATTGTCTGCTGAAAGGCCACTGCTATCAGTTTAGTTCAAACTCGAACTGTTCGAAATATCGTTTAATCAACAGCAATTGGTATATTTACTTTTAACGATAATATTTATTGTATAATAAATATTCTATTAATAATATCTGTTTCGCATACCAGAATAAGGTTGTTGTCTGATATTATATCGCGTTTAGCGTATAAACCTTTTTCAGAGAACCTAATTTTTATCGTTGACGTTTCAATTCGAAAGAAAGTTACCCGAAGAAGAAGAAATACAGATACTAGATGCAAGATTCCGGATGCTCATCGGACGTATTTCAACTTGAGTAGGCATATACGTGATATATACGTACATAGGTAGGTAGATAACACGGTTTAACGGTTTAATCTTCTAGTGGTTAATGCAAAGTGACACCTGAGCGTAGCAGGTCGATTAAAGCGTCAATTTTCATCGATCGAATCGTACTCGTTTAAAGTAGGAAACTGAATTGACGGCATCGAACGACGTAACGAACTGTAGATGGGAAAGGAGCTCGTCCTCTGATAAATTTCATTTCGATGCCGTATCCATATTTGGTCGATCGAGCGAACAAATTCGTGCAATCGCCATTATTTTTGCGTACGTTGAAAGCGATAATTTAACGTTCGTCGTGGCAACTTACTGTCCATACCATTATCTGTTGACCTAGCGTTCTTAATGCGATGCTAGCAGCTTGTAAATTATGAGGGCAGTTTGTACTCGCTGGCGGGTTTGGTGGTACGTGAAACGGTTGATCATTGCATTTTATGGAAAATTTCTCCGTGCAAAGTAAGGATTTAAAACGATAAAATATACGATGACGCGGTTTGAAATTTCAAACAGACAGTGAGTGAAAAATTCAAGGAACGCTTTTTTATTCATCGGAAAGCTTTCAACGCGTCAACCCATACGTGAAACGTTTCCTTACTTTTTCTATACCTAAATTTTGACTTTAATCAACTTCTGTTTAACGGATCCTTGTAAAACAGCGACTTGAACCGACCTGCGCTCTCGCGGCCATACAGAATCTCGATTGGTTTTAAAATGATACAGAGGTAGTAGAGACAGTAGAGTTAAGAAATCTAATCGAATTTACCGATGATCTTGGAATCACGTATTCCCTCCGTCGTTCTATCAGCCAGTAGAATAATTTCGGAGTCTTATCGAGGATGGCGAGACTTACTGTGCGATTTACCGTGTACTTCGACACGAGACAGAGATAGGTACGGCTCTTAGTTTGGCAAGAAACGCCGTAATTCGTAATTCTGAGCGGCCGTGAATCTTGGAATGCACGTACGTCGTGTCCCGCAGATGTGCGGCCTTCTCGGAGCGGTATGTTCCGTTCTCCGTGCATGGCCAGTGGCGAACAGGAACTGCCAGTGCGACCAACTTTCCAGGTATCCACGATCCTGTCGTAAGTACGCTCTCACCGCGGCAGGTACGTGTAAGACAGGCTGTAATTGGTGTGTGCGAGCGCGGACGAAGCGAAGGTGTGGCAGCAGCGGGTTACGGAGGTGGGGAAATCTTTTGGTCGGTTGCACCTGGCTCTCAGCGTGCCGTGACGTAATTGCACGCGCTGCTTTGATGAATCAATCAGCCGACTGCAGTCGCACGGGCTCGAGCGCGCGCAACTGCAGCTTCTGCAATTCAAATGAGAATTTTCTACGGACGCGTGTCACCCGGCGGTGGCCGGGCATGGCGTGCACACAGAGCGCGCGCGGAATCATTAACTCGCGCCACATAGGACGCTACGCGTCCGATAAAGCGGCTACTGCCAACCAGGTTATTCCGTAACGTGCTCGCGCGTCTATTACCGACTAGCTAGGAGCTTCAATTTATGCCATTAACGCTCCTTTTTCACGTACCGTTCCGATCCGCCGAGCACCCTACCGGCCACGCCGCTCGCTCGCATTTATCCGTTGTATTGTTGATAATAATTTATTCTGTCTAATGGCGGCCGTGGGTGTATCAGGCTAACGAGGCGATGCGCCGCTGCATAAGAGAATTTCGACCAGCCACGGAACCACCGCGCCGAACAATCTGCGCTACATTTTCTGCCACAGGTCAAACGTGATGCATAGTCGAGGCATAACAGGTTCAACAAAATCGTAAATCAAAGCGTTAAATAGTCTGATAATCGTCGATATATGTATTCGTATTTATCGTATCTACCGGCCAAGCAGATATGAAATTTATAATTAGTCGAGCAACCGTTGTTGAAATATTTTGCAAATCCGTCCATGTCCTACTTTTTAACTCTAACTCCTTCTAGGGACTTCATTTTTACTTGATCAAGAAGTCGCGTCGTACTTAAATCCTTCGAATTCTAGACCGAGAAAGTATCTTATTAACCATTGACCCTTCTGTTGAATCTTACGATTTTACTAAATTTCTTCCGCCTTCAACTATATATAGCAGAAACTTGAAAGACGTTCGCGGGGCCATTTGCATCGACGTTGGTCGCGTAGATACGCCGATCTGATTCTTCGGTCGTCGTTCGATTACGACCGCACTCGAGAAATTCGCGGGAAAGAAATCGAAGGAAAGTTTGGCGAGAATGACGTCTGCGAAGGAAATTTTTGCGGAAAATCGGAAACGTTGGAGGTAGAAAGACGGTCGCGTATTCAACTCGTGGCGTCATGCGTTGAAAGATAAAAATGATTTAGCGAGCACGAGAGTAGTTGTTGAACGACGCGTCAGACTAGGTCTAACGAACCACTTAATGACTTTTTCCCTGCTTATTACTTCACCGTCGTGAATTTACGCGTTTGCTGTCAGTCGTTTCGGTTCCTAGAATCGCGTACTTCCAAAATCTATTGCAAAGAAGAACGAACAAACTGTACCCATACTGTTACGACTGTTTCCGTAAAATGTAACAAAAAAGAACCAATTTGTTCTACGATAGAGGAGCAGAAGTTGAAACATATTTCAAGAACGGAAAATATTCCTGACGATGATATAAAGCAACAAGAGAAGCAATCGACCACGGTATATTTTTAGCAATCAACATTTTAAATGAAACGACGTTCTGTCTCTTTTACCTACTCTGTTCTGTGGAAATGTATTTTTCAAAAGAAACCCGAGCAAGTGAATTTTAATTAATCTTTCTTAGACAGTTCTACTTTTAAGGAAAGAAATTGAAATCTGACGAGAAATAGAACGTGCCTATCTTCGCTGGAGCTATAACTGGAGCCGCGCGATTATAAATCTGTGGCCGTCGTCAGTAAGCTATTATCTTTTTGAAGAAGAGGCTAAACCCGTTTTAATGCATGATCAACTGAAATAGAACATTTATCACGGATTATTAATCGCTTTGCCATTTTCTATCTCTCAATGGAATTACGCTAAAATCACCATATAACAGCATATATAATTCATTTATTATTAACGATAGATCTTTCCCTATTAAAGTTCCAGTGAATTATACACGTTACACTCAATTCTATATTCTGAATAGATATTTTTAAGTTGATACATTGCCTCGTGGAAAATAGGCTATTTCGTGCCGTTTTACTTATCGAAAATATCTTTACTCGAGAATATAATCTGTCCAAAATATTTATCTAAAGTTTTGTATTAAAATTCCTTAAAACGAACGAGCTACGATGGGAATGATAAGAAAAGGGAATTAGCTTCTTGAGATACCGAAAGAGAATAAAATCATTTCACGAATGTTTCTCTCGGAGAAATAATAGTTATCATCGAGAGATTTAAAAGCGGTCGGCAAAATACGAAGCGTTTCAAATTTTTAAAAAAATGATGTACTATACTCGATTCTACGAATCAAACTTTTTATCGTACGTCGTAGGACTCTTTTAATGTCCCTGTTAACGTATTTTGTGGATGAACCAAAAAAGGAAACAGAACGATTGCCATTGAAACTTCTATCGACCGGCATCTATCTTACCTTCGTTTCATCTTGGTGAGCGTAAACTTCAACGAGATTACGCATACAACTATTAGAGATGTCAGATGCAGGCGTACTTTCTGCCCATTCGGATGTAGATACATAGCAGCAAGCTTGATTCGCTGTTAGACGAGAGTCGTAGGTCGCAAAGGTTTGGGGTCGTTTATTTTAATTTTACTTGCATTTGCACACATCCGTGTGTTCTCTGCACTCCTTCTGCCTGTTTTCACGCAAACGTTGCCGATGCCAAGGAGCAATTACGCTATAATCGGAGGTTGGCGATGGTTTAAGACAAGAGAACTCGACGGTTGGAGAAACGATTCGCGCAAAAATAGCCGTCGCGGGAGTATACTCTGCCGGTTGAGCGGACTACGTTCGTCTTTTGCATCTGTAATGCGACGTTACTTCCGAAGTGGGCGTTACACACGTACGACGAAATTTATGGTGTAAGCTCCTTCGAATCGACGTGCGCTTTGCTGAAATTCTCAAGTGATCAGCGCGTAGGAAGTTCGCCGGATATTCCGAATTCCTAATGCAATTCACGTAGAGACTAGTGCGCCTGTGGGAAATGTAACGTTGGAGAGCGCGCGCGCATGTATTTGTGTGTGCGTGCGGGAGCGATCCGCGGGTGTTGGAGAGCAGAGAGCTATGTGTCTTCTCTCGCGGCGCTTGCAAGAAAGCTGTAAAGCGGGGAATAATCATTTTCGGGCCGGTGATAGTCGGGATTCCGCAGTAAAAAAGTTAACCAGCGCGAAGGACCGAGTTTCCCCCCGTTGTTACGATCCCGCGAGTTATCGTCGCGAGCCAGTTTGAGAATAAAATAAGGGAGGGATCCTGACGAGCTTCCAGACGCGATTCTGTAATAGGGTGTTGAAATATCGCCGGAGCGTTCCCGCCGTGAGATATCGCGAACACGTTGCTCCGATAACCGGAACGCTTTTCCTCGAGGATACTTAGGAGGGGATCGTTTGCGGTTTCAATCGATTAAAATATACGACGGACGAAATACTGTTCGACGTATAGATTAAACGTTCGCGATCGAATTTATTAGGTTGTCTGGAAAAATATTGGACGTTTGGAACCGGTGTGGCGCGGCAGCGGTTTATCGAGATGGAACGATCGATGGGAAACGAGAAGAGACGAAAGGTATATTCATCGTAATTAACGTCAAAAGACGTTTCGAACGAAGAATCGATCATTTTGATAGGCGGTTTGAAAGTAAATGGAAGCGATGCGAATAACGTTTGACGAAACGTAGCAAGAATTATTAATTATCGTGATTTGTGTATTTCGTTTATATGCTTGTACTTTGCGGGTTTCTTTACTCGCACCGAAGGACATTTTATAACTATCGACAACAACGAGAAAGACGGACGGAAGCAACGAGGGGCATTACAAGAGGAAGAACGAAAGTCACGTTTCAAACAAATATGTGCAAAGATCTAATAGCATCCATGTATGGGCCCGGCAAAGTTCAAGGAATATACGAAACCGAAAGGGCGAGGGTCACACGGTTGCCCTAAACCGCAGACATAAAAGTATTCTTGAACAGTCGAAACTCGAGCCTGGCAAAAAACTTTTCTCTGACGCGTATTAAGCGTATAATGTACGCTAAAACCGAAACGACCGCCACCGAGCGAAATACGAAGTTAAGTTCGGTCTGACATAAGACCGCGAAAGACGTTGCCGAACATTCGTAGCAAAAAGTTGTTTTCTTGAATGTAGGTCGCTTTTTTTTCGTTATTTACGATCAGGTTGGAAGCTGTTGACTGCTTTTTCCCTTTCTCTTTTTTATACATTTATTTCTGTTCACCCAGAAAATAAATGGGTGTTTACGAGAAACGCTATTTACACGGGGCGATTTTTTCCGCGTTACGATTTTATGCGATAGCGAGAGAGTAGCGCGCGGCCATAGAGAAAAGGAGAAACATTCTTCGATTAAAAGAAAACATCAGCAACGGAGAATCAACGAGGTTTTTCTCGCAAAATATTGAGCCGGAACTCGGTTGAAACGAAGAATAACCACGATCCTTGAGAGGGCACCGGTCGTTAGTTAAACTGAAAGCACTCTGTACGTTTCCTGTCGGTTTATTCTCGGAACAGAGGACTGGCGCGGTTACTTTAAACAGAGGCGCAGATAGGATCGGGGAGAATTCCTTTTGCATCGATCCTGGTGCAGCTGGCAATCATAAAGAATCGAAAAGCTCTTCCTGCCCCCGCATTCGTTGGTCGTTCCTCGTAGAGAGAGAAAGAGAGAAAGAGAGAGAGAGAGAGAGAGAGCGCAGCGCAGCGACTCCAACTTACGTGCAACGGAATCGAGCTTAATGGATTCGGGTAATTACTTTTCTCTCTCCCTCGTTCTTCGACCTTTCTAAAGAGACGTTAGTTCGGAAAAAGTGCCGCGTAAAGAGCCGATTTAGCCGCGAGCGAGCATCTTTCGGATGCCCGTTGCAAAAGCTCGATGCACGAGAGAGCAGAGAGAGGAGAGAAAGCGAACGCGTCGGTCGGACCCATTGGGGCGTGCCTGAAACCGCGAGAACTGGATCCGCCGTCCCTTAGTTACCTTAAACCTAAAACATCATAGGACCGGCGGCTTTCAGACGACTAGCGGCCAGGCGACGAGAGTAAAAGGGATCGTCGGGCCGACGCGGCGATAGGCACGCTCGTACGCCGTGCATAGAGAGAAAAAAAGCGAGTATAAAGCAAGAGCACTCGGTGCGTTTCCTGTCGGGGCGGTCCGGAAGCGCGAAACACACACGCCGAGGCGGCAATGGCGGCGAATACTCGCGTGAATTTCTCGCGCGTGTTAGTACACGTGGCCGTTCTGATATAAAGGGCCGTGCGTTGTACAGCCGTTTGAAAAGTCCTTAAATTTTAATGCAAAGCTCTAAGTCTCGCTGTTGTGCCGGCTATGGGATTAAACGAGGGGCGAAGGGATATACCGTGGCTATTATCCTTGCACGCAGTTGCGTTTGCATTAAGCGAGCAGCGGTGAATACAACGCAGTGAAAAAAACCGCACGCGCACACGCATAAAGCCCCTGAAAAGCTGTAAAGCTGAAGAAGATGGGATATTGCTATTGCTATTGCTACTGTTTGCGAGGAAGACGGGCCGACGCGACGGCGTAGGGACGAAGACGAGGATGCTATGAATGGCGATGAGTGTCGGATAAGAGTCGGGGATCTTGCGAAATGAACCCTTGGAAAGGATCCAGACAATTCCTGGCCACGGATCGAGTTTTTACCGACGATGCGTGGAGTATCATTGGTGAAAATTCGAGGAGAAAAGATCGCGAAGCCACGTTCTCGTTATTTTCCTGCAACTTACCGACTTCTTTAATTTCGTTTAATTCGACTTCGCTTCGAGACGTTCTCCACGAAACTACTCGACATTTCCTCAAACTTCATCGATCGTTTCTTTTTTCCCGTCTCAAAGTTCAGCGATTGCCTCTTCCCCTCTATTTTCATAGCACGATTCACCGTTGGACAAACGAATCTACTTTTCGCGATGATTCTCTCCTATTTAGTTAGGATCTGGATTGCGTTTAATTAAACGAGCCAGAGATCGGTAATTGACCGGTCTTCGATATGAATCGTGCTCCGGTCGATTTTCTAGTTCGAGCGAATCTAACGATCGAGAGCATCGTCCAGAGGTACGGTCCACGATCGAGGTCACGTTGAACCTTTACGCTCGCCTCTGCCGATCGAATTAAATCCAATCGACCGTTCTATCAGAATTCGAGGGCGGTCGCGCGAATTCATCGTCCATAAAAATCGCATTTCCGCTAATTCTTACGGATCGCGGAGCGCGAAAGCGCGAGGGGAATCGGGAAACGATTTTCGCGAAAGAGCGATCCTCGCGACGTGCAGCTCGTATTTACGCTGCTTTACGATGCTCTTTAAACGCGGCAAGCGGAGATATAAAAAAGCGAGACTCATCTTTATATGGATTCCGATAGCAACTGCCTGGCATTCAGCTCGTTCTCATAAGACGATTATGTTCGGCTTCCGCATTCCACCGCTCGGATTCCTCCGATTCGAGCAACGTTCGCGCTCGAAGCGGCGCTCGCGAAACGTTACGACGACGCCGGTCGCCTGTATTTACCGTCGATTGTTTATAACGCCACTGTCGCCAACAACGTTGGAAAATCTCGCCACGCGGTCCTTAAAGTCCTTAAACGACATCGCTTTCTCGATTTCGCGCTAGCGCGCGACGATAGCGAGCCGCGTCTGTGTTTCCACGTCCGTGTCCGTGTCTAGAATTCCTTTGTTTCTTTATAACGGCGTATCCACGCGTGTATCTGTGTAGCTTTTGTTCCGAAAACGTTAGGCGTCCAAGTGCAGATCTTTTATTCTCTTTTACGAGGATCCATGTAGCATAACGAGCGTGGATAGTTGACGTACGGTGTGCACTCTCCACCCCGTCGGTCGGTTTATCCAGCAGGATTTTCGTCGGGCAGGTTTCGCTTCGCGTATTCCCGTTGTTGAAACGGCAACGCGGACCGCTGTACGAATATGCTCGTACGAGTCTCGCGAAATCTTGCTCGTTTTTAATTTACTGTTTTATCGTTCCACGCGCCACGCCTTCTCCCCTACCAACCCCTTATCGTTTCGGCTGCTTTTTAATTTCCGCGGAACAAATGTTTCGTTCTATACGGCTGTTTACGTGTTTCTCTGTATAAATTTTGTTATCTTCCGCGAGGCGTCTGCGGACAAATTGTTGCAGCGCCGCTGGATATTTCATCGCGAGGTCAACATGTGTGTACGTATCTCGTATCCCGCTGTTTCTCCGCGATAATAGTTCATTTTGAACAATTGCGCGGATTAGCGCAATTGAATGAAACGAAATTCGAATGCAAGGAATAACGATAAATTGGAACGGAGTGCAGGCAACTTTAGAAATAACGCTTCTTTGTACCTATACCGGCAACTATATGGAAAGAAGTCATAACGAAGTCATAAAAAACCACCGCTTTAAATCAAGCAAATAATCGGACATTTTTATCAATGTCTCGTTGATCGATCGCTACGATATCGCCAATGAAAATTAGAAAATTAATTAAAATCCAAGTTTACAACTTTCACCAGCCAGAAAGATATAAATTTGTGCCATCTTCCGTGTGCCCAACTAATGCCACGCTAATGGCATATGAACGACGTTGGTGCGATCACGTTTCTAGGATAATAATTAGGATATATAACGCAAGTTGCTCCGGTTTCTAACGAGGTCTTTTTCTCTCGATCGGCACAAAACGTGCATATTTGCTCGCGCGACGTTAAGGTCTCTGCCTAAATGCTGGTAAAAATGTACGATCTAAAATCTATCGAGAGACAGGGCCGTTCGAATCGAAAGTAGAGCATGTAAAATTTCGAAGTACGTATATCGATCGAATCGGTGAAAAAATATACGTTCGTCGAGAGTAACTGCAGTCGATGCCTGTATGGGCGTACATCGAACGTCTCTCCATTATTAATATGCATTCGTACGGACGATTAAACGCGGGCTCGCGTTGGCCCAGCCAATAATTATTTGCGGCATAGTTGCGTTGCCCCGATTTTCCAAACCGCATTCGACGCTCCGGCTCGTCAGCTGTGTCTGTCGCCGTACCATGCACATCGTTCGACGATATTATTCTGTCGACCCATCCATCTCGTTATCTCTTTTCCTGTTCGTCAAATAGTGTACGATTTTGCCACGATCGCTCGGAATTTGAGCTGCTCTCCGCAACTTTGGACAAAATTTTCGATTCGATTCGTTGCCATCGTGCAGAACTCAATCTAGTCGCGGATACACCGACTTTCGTAATACGAGTAGCGGCCACCGTCGTTCGATAACGATCTAATTCGATTACCTGGAAACACGTACGCGATTATTCTAAACGGCGCGCCGCGTAATAATAACGCGTTCGTTCGAATGCGACAGAGGAATACAGGGAAACAACGAAATCGGAAACAATAATAGAAGCTTTTTACGATCGGAGATCCTTTGTTTAAATTCAGAACGGTTTTTTCTCTTTTGTTGCATTTAGCAACGTGTTATTGTTCACGCGTTATGAACGCACCGCGTAAAATATTCGTGGGTTCTGCTGCTGGTTTTTCCCCGGTTCTCGGTTATAATTTGCGCCTTGCATTGTTAACGTTGTAGCAAGTGACGAATGATTTCATTGCGAGGCCGGCCGATCCGCGAGCCGAGCTTTTCTCTTACGCGTATATTTTATAATTAATTATCGAAGTACGTTGAACCGTCTTCAACGAATGGGACCCTCTAGCGGTTATTCGAGGCGCGTTATCGGCAATTTCGCTTTTCACCATCTAGATTTTAGCGCGTTGCGCGCTCACAGTTGTTTGCATTAAACCGCTTTCGTTTAATCGCGTTCAACAAGTTCGATTAACATTGAATTAATACCCGAACTTGGAGGGAAAAACTACGTTTACGCGCGTTACTTCGCGTCCAAGCAATTCTAGACCCAATTTCAAAGGATTCCGGTTCTCTTCGGTTTTCTTTGTCATCCGGGTGCACTCGTTCAAAGCGAACGGTTCGTCCACGAACGGGGTCGCGAAAAGAAAGAAGAAGAGGAGCTATCGCACCGTAAACGAAGCAATTAACAAACACCGCCTCTAATTAGAAGAAGGTAGCTTAAATCACTGTCCGTAGCTACAATACGGGTGTTTCATAAACTATGACGTCGCTCTATTTACTCGAAACCCTGTTCTTTCCACCCTCTCTTCCCCGCCGTCGCAATTACGGTGGCTGGACTCCCCGCATCTCGCCGCTATCATCCCGCCTATCTTCTCTCTAACGCACTCTCACCCTCTCTCCTCGTCCTTTCCCCCTTTGTCCCGTGAACGAAGGAGCCGTGCAAAAAATTTCTTTAAACGCGCGCTCATTGGTTATGCGCCAATGAGCACTCAAAGAACGAGAGGCAATTCACCAGACTCGTTTCTCTACCCTGAAACCTCTCTTCCCTCGCATCCCACCCTACGTAGTCTGTCTGCCAACTAAGAAAGAATCGGGGTGGAGAGGAATCTTCCGCGGAATGTCTCTCGCCGTGAGTTTGACGACGGTCTTATCGTAGCTGCACTCCGGACAACCATTGCGCGACTTCGTTCACAGTGCGTCGTACGCGGCTTGCTCGAAGGGGCGCTGCCAATGACGTCGCCCTTCGCTTTCACCCTCGTCTCCTCGTTTCTATCTTTCCTGCGGCGTGCATCCCGTGCTTGTGGAAAGGGACCAAAACACGGCACGTACTAATGCTCCGACCAGCGACTAAAACGAATGATTTGCGAAGGGTGGCTTAAGCTTCGTTACCGCCGCGGCTCTTCTACGCGGTGAGGCAAATGGAGGCGCGCACACGATCGAAGAAGGTTGCTTTGAAAGGAGGGTGAGCGAGCGTGATGGGCGTGGGGGCGGGGAGGGGGATAGACGAGTGTGCCGTGCGCTGCCGTGCTGTCGAGGAGGCAAGTCCGAGACGAGACCGATACGAGACTCGGGGCGAAGGAACGAGAAGGAGAGTGACATCGGTGAACGAGCGTGTGCGATAGAAGAGAGATCTAACGGTTTTAAACCGTGGAGCGACGAAGAGAAGCTGCTGGAAAGTGGGAAGAGCAAGGTGACATCAACGGGGGTGAAGAGAGTAAGGAAGCAGGCCGAGAGGGAGAAGCAAAAGGCGAAGAAGAGAGAGGATAGAGAGGAGGTTACAGTCCCGTCTCATCTACTTGATTGCATCGGCCGGATTACAGCCGGGCTTTAACGCATCCCCCTCGGGACGCCTAGCGTGAAAACAAAAAGAGAAACGGTCGAGGCTCGGAGGGACGGATGGAAAAAAAGAGAGGAAAGGCCGGCGAACCACTGCTTCTTCTTTTACTTGTTCCTCTTCTTCTTCTTCTTCTTCTTATTTTTCTTTTTCTTCTTCTTCTTCTTCTTCCGTAGGCATCGCATCACAGCACCGGGTGTTCGAGTGAAATTCTCTGAGAATAATTTTCACTTGTATCTCTGGCGTCGCTGTTCAACCCTTCTATTCTAACTCTCTTTGTTTTGTCTCTCTCGTTTGTCCGTTTCTTGTCCGTCGTTCATTTTTTCCTCTTGTTTCTCGTCGGCCTCTTTGAATCATAGGGCTTTTTTCCCCTCGGATGCTAAGCAAAATCAACAACACGCGAGATCTTGCGACTGACGCTAATATAATACACGCGCGATTTTTAAAAGGAGCCCTCTCTCTTTTTCTCTGTTGCTTCGTGTCTGTTGCACGCGGTCGTCTTGGCCAAGCGGAAGAGCGAACGGAGCTGGAAATTGATCGCGAATTAACGTTTCGTATCTCTGGCGAGCCACCTATTCGCACCGTTGAACACGTCGAATTTTGAGTGTCACTGCTAGATGTTTTAAACGTTTCTCTGCGCATGGTGTTTTCGATCGAGCTATTAATCGATACTCGTACCGTGCAGCGTATGAGATTAACTTTCTGCGATTATATGACTGCAATCCCCGGTTCGTTCGTATCGTACACGATTTAAAGCCAATACGATTTGAACGACGACGTTGAAACTGCACTTACGCCAGATGATTTTAAAAAATATAGTATGAATTTATCAAATATTAAACAAACGAAAGTATAAAATACGCGCGATGTATAGCGGTGTTTCTATTATTTGATTTGAATTATATTAATTTATATATCACGTTCAGCGTTTATTAACTTTTTCCAAGCTCTCTTCATTTTTCATTACACTTTTTATGTATTACAAATTTGTAAATTCCTGGGTTTGGTTTAATATAGCTTTAACTCGGGTTAATTATTTTTAAGTTAATATCAGATTTAATTCTAATTTCAATTAATTATTCTCTCGCATATTACATACGAATTACTATTAATACGAATGATCGTAAACATTCCGACATTCCGTACAATGCAACGATATATGCCAATTTACGCTTAAAAAGTCATCGTAGTATTTTATACGTTGAACAACAAAATTGTCGTCTACGTCTGTACTATGATATGCGTATCCTCCAAGGATTTGACGATTGCTCGACGTAACGTCTTAAATAGTTTATTAATCGTTGCTAATTAGACTACCAGACTGCGAATTTTTGTACATTTATGGCACCTTGAAAGGTGCAACGATATACAGAATATAGATCATATGCGAAAATATACGAATGTCCAAGGTATAAGTACTCGTAATGATATTTAGTAGGTAAAAACTTGCATAACTGTTGGCAGTCTACGTATTAGCCATTTCGACGATCAAATTGTTCCAGTAAATTGATGGAACACGAAGCAGAGGCTTGGAAACAGGATTTTTTTCGAAACTGCAAGATTCACGCGCGTCCATTTAGGTCGACGTATTCATGGCGTCCTTTGCCAGGCACGTATCTATTTGCCTAACCGTGGAATTGTTTTCCAGGCAATGCCAGTGTGCGCCTTCGTTCGTGTAAATCTGCTCTCTGTTTACGATCACCGGCAAAGATTAAAACATTGCGCGTGTGCCAAGTGGGACGACACGCGGCGCACAATATCGTACACGCGAGCAACAGTGTTCTGCTTCTCGTTCTCCTTTGGATTTCGACGACAACGCGGAGGATCGATCGTCGGAAGCGCGATCGTTCTTCTGCCCGTGTTAACCAACAACCGATGTACCTTCGACTGGTGTCGCAACTGGATCGTTAATAATCGCACGATAGCGATGTAATTTAAATTAATTAATTTTAATCTATACGCCATATGGATTTTTATCGCCTAACAGTCGCATAGTAAACTGGTCTTTATCGCGTAAAATATTTCAGCAGCTGGCGAAATATAACAACGTTTATATAACTTTTATTATTTAAGATACTCCAAAATTCCAACATACGTGTGAAACGTTAAAGTATCCGTTGCCACGTCGACGTCCGATTCCGACGTTGCACCAATTTTTCCCGACTAATTAAACGTCTCGTTAAGCGCGTTAATCCAGCGTGTCGGCAATTCATCAAGCTCCATTCTTGGATGCACGACCATCTTCTATTTCGATCTTAGGGAACCTATCGCGTGGCTGAAGTAGCTGTCTCTCGTTCGTCTTAAATTCGATATCATCGCCGTTGCTGCCTGTTATCCCGCGAGCGAGACCGAATATCGAACAAAATGCCAAGGATCGGTCGTTGTAAGTTTAGCAGCAGCTGCGCCTGTATTCGGGATAACAGCTGGATGAAAGTTCGCGTCTGAACTTGAATATATCATGTAATAACGCGACGATGCGCGCGCTCAATTTCGAAGAAGAGTTTGCGCAGTTGGGCTCGCTTCGTTTTACGGCGTTTGCTAAAGTCTGCGAAATACACGTCACAACGTACGAATTGTTACGAATATCCAACGCGCCAACGAGATACCTTTGAAGGAAAATATTCATTTGCCTAATGTTAATCCGTATCGTCGTCGGTAACGCCACGATCGTTCCTACTGGCGATATGCGACAAGTATATCGAGTTTCTCCACGGAATCGATTTTATTCGTATAAACAGCCTAGGCGGCAGAACAGTTTCGACATCGAAAGCGTGACCTCTTTCTGGCAGACTCTCGATCGCGCAAGGACGTCAACAAAAATGTGCCGACCAGCTTCGAATCGACTAAATGTCACGACTGGTTGCTTCGCCGCGATTACTCGACGGTTCGACAGAGAGCGCGTTTCGTCGATTCGATTCACAGCTGAAATCACACGGTCGGAGGTGGCATTACGCGAGCAACAACGCGGATAATCATCTCGTTCTCTTTCTCTTTGCTTCCGTCTCGGTTGGCTCGCTTTTCCGTCCAATGTACCGCGATAAAAATTCGATGGGTCGATCGTCGCAGGTTCAGCGACAGCTGTGGCTTCGTTTTAGGACGGACCAACAGCTGGTGCGAAAGCTTGCGTGTAGGCACGTGCACCAGCGTGTTCGACTCCTTATGCACGTTTATAGCAGATGGTGACCCGATCGTCGTGAAATGCACCGCTCTCGACTCTCCGTGTCTCCGCTGGCTGGCGAAGTAAGCAAGCCGGCGCGAAGCACGTTACGCTAGCAATACGTAATTCGAGTCCCACAGACGCAGACGGTCCTCTCACGATAGACGGCTGCAACGCTTTCGAGAAACTACCATATGTCAAAACGATGTCGTTACGGCATTCCTCGAACACTTTCGCGTCTACGCGGCGGGAGACGCTGCCTCGTTTGCATGCAATTTCTAGTTATCCGATGAATTATTTCGTTCCGGTTGGCGGACGTCAAACGTTCGAATAGGGCGCGGTTAGGTTCGATACTTTACTCCGTGTATGTCATTGCGACAGTGTCTCGACCCACTAAAATTGCTGTTTCGTTTGCTTTCGAAAACGAAAACTACAGCCGGTTACAGATTTTTAGTTTGCTCTAGGATTTCGAAGCTAATGATCGCCATAAATATCGTAGATTATTTGGTGGTAGAATAACGTAGGAGGTGGAAACGAATAATGTAGAAAGTGGGTTAATTATCGTGCTACTCCAAACGGAATAGCTTTATACTAGGCAATTTACGAGGATTTTGTATCGAAAACAGAGTGTCAAGGTAACGAAAGCTCACGCTCATCTAATATTATCGTATCTTACATTCGCGATGAAAAATCTTTATAAGATCTTATTTTTCCAATTTCCAACGCGAAAATTACCGCGAGTTTCGTGAAAAATAGTTTTCCAGATACAAGCTGCAAGTTTAACGGTGGAGTATTATTTGATATTTTCGGTTTTTACGAACGTTAAATACTATTTTGGACAGAAAAAATGGGAAATGTTCTCGGAAATGGAAAATGGTTTTTCTCGGAAACGGGATGTTACTCTTAGAAAACAATACAACATTTTTTAAATACGAAATTTTTTAAATACGAAATACGGAAGATACGTATAAATGAAACACGGTTCGTGTACGTTTGGATACTACGTCCTTTGAATTTAGGTCAGTATAACGTACACGCAACGTGACTCGATTAAAATTTGTTAGATTAAAAGTATGTTTCTTTCTCCATAGAGTATTTGCATCTATTATTAACCGCGTTATTCCAGCGTTTCCTGTCTTTTGATAAACTTTACTTCTTCAAGGTGCAATTTATCTTTAAACGTTTCTAACGAGATACGAAAAGATAATTTAATACAATAATTTTGAATAGGTAATTTAGGTAATAGGCAAAAAAATGCTTTTTATATAATACCAGAATATACAAGATGAGAAATTTAACCGTACCTCGGCTATTTGTTTGCAAATACCATACGCCGTACACGTCAAATGGTTTCCCTTTGTTCCGCATCGTAGATAAAAGATGCAAAATTAATTTTTACTCCTACCTACTACTTTTTAACGCCTCTTTATTTTCCTTAACTTACTATCGTATTATTGCACCCGGTTCCCTAAGTTTAAGCTACCACGCTGTACACATATCGTTGTGTACACTTCTGTTAAAACCATCGACGACGTGAAACCAAGGGGAAAGTGTGACAAACGGTTTCAAAGTGGATGATTTACTTTCCCTTAACACTGAAATCGGACGATGGCAGAGCCAAATCGACACGGTAGCGGCCATTAAAAACACAATATCGGGATAGTTGTGCTGGAAACGGGTAACAAGGTGTATTACGTATACCACGTGTAACGCTCTATGCTTTCAAAGGACACATAATCGCTGGCCATGCTTTCACGAGCTCGTTTAAATATTTATATTGATCTTAACCCATTTCTCGGGAACGATGTTGCTTTGCCGCGTGTCCGCCAGCGCGCAACCTATTTCCGTTGAAAAGGGCCATTGCATTTTAATTCCCCGCGGATCTGCTGGCTTTTAAAATTCAGCCAGAAAATCGTGCTCTGCTCTCTGTTGCACGGTAAACAAACTTCTCATACTTCCGCTATCGGTGACCGCGTTTCTCCAAGATTCGCCTGAACGACCACATTCTTCTTAGGGCGTCGAAAATGGCAACTTCTCCGGGAAAGTTTAACGCGTAGCAGGAAACAGCGTGATCCGTCTCGAACTGTCGCAACACAATTCCGAACAAGTCACATCTTTTTAAATTTTAAACTTCCACGATGATCAAATGACATATTTGTGGCTCTTCGGGTTTCAATCGTGTTTGTATTAGCACGTTGCGCCTTCTTTCGACGTTTTTCGGTCTAAAAACTGTTCTAAAGACGCGATTAAAATCCGAAGAAACCATTACTCCGAAGATCCGAATGTTTTATCGATTTTCGGTATACACGTATTAATAAAGATGCTAAACTTCATCCGTTCGAGGAAGAAACAGTCTCGTGCCAATCGCCGATCGAAATAGTCTTAATTCGAACGCCGACCCACGAGTCTACTTACGAACGACAAACGAGAAAGTAGAAGTTCCGTATCGCGATCGAACCAGTCGAGCGACATTAACCGAACTATCGGTGAACAAGCCGAAACTTCTAACCAACGTTCGGAATTCGTACCTCGTAACTGTCTTCGGTTCTCGTAAATCGATCAACCGTTTCCCGTCATGATCTAGCCTCGCGAAATAACGCAAAACGGCGCAACGTACACGATTCAGGGGCTCCGGAACGATCTTTGCGCTGTTTTTCGTCGATCAAGATCGTGGTACGCGCATACACCGAGATGATGGCGCGTGTCCGTAAGGAGGCGGTCGGAGATTCTCGTTGAAAAAGCTACGATTCTGCCTGGCAGGCTAGCGCGGAGGGTTTGGCTGCCCCAGCGAAAGATCTTATCGACTAATTGGAGCACCACGCGACCGACGATAGAGGGTTCCCCGAACCTCCTATTCCCTTTCGAGAGCGGTGTCTCCCCGGCATCGATACAACACACCATCGTCTTGTGACCTGCTCACGAGAAGCGACAGCTACCTAATTACGATCTCTTCTTCTTTTCGCTGGAATTACCGGTCTAGCCAGGGAAACGTTACGACAAGGAAAGATGTTCGGTCGGTTGCATCACCGACGCTTGCATGCGAGAGCTTGTCGCTGGCTTATCGTTTGCCGCCGTGCTCCTTTTTTTCCCCCCCGTTTCTTGTCTGTCCGCCTCTCCGATGGAGGATACCGACGGCTTCCTGCGAGATCGTATCGATTAATTAGGGGGTCGAACAAAGTGCCGGACGGCTTTAACGGAAAGGAAACGATACTGTGTACAGTTTAACGGCCGTGCTTTCTGTTTCTTCCTGTCTTCCTATTCTCCCTTCTCCGGTGAACGTCGACGATGACTTTGCTCGTGTTTCACAGGCTTTGATAAAGATTTTGGTTTCTTGGTATTGGTTTGTTCAAGTTGTCTAATGCCCGTATTAATGGATAGAGCTGCTCGTGATCGAAGCTAGTGGTCCGGTACCGTTGGGATTACAGCGTTCAAACAAGGAATCACTTTTCGCACCGAGGGAACCATTTTAACGATTTGCCTTGACTAAGCACGTTTAGAACCGAACGTTCTCTCGTGGCATTCTCTCGTAGCGATTCTCCTTTACGCCTTCGCTTAGTTCGCCTTTTCCTCACAAATATAGTAATTAACAGGAATAACGAGAGTTACATCCTTTCGCTGTTTTTTCATTTTTATAAAGTTTCAGCGCACAAGGCAGTTGTGGCTGACTATTCAAAGATACGCTGCGTCCCTCCGCGTGGATACAAACGGCGATAAATTGGAACGCGATACTATCGTTTGATCGTTGCATCGTGTCACGTGCATTATCCTTTAACGATGTACATGGAGGGACAAAAGGTACGTTCGAGAAATATATGATAACAAAACCTCGGTACGAGTACGTTTAACTGAGAGAATTGAAATGCATTTTCACGTAAAACAGAGGAAGCCCGCTAATGAACAACGTGATAAACATAAAGCGCACGAACCGCGCAACCTTTTCCTTTTACCTTCTTTTTTTCCCACCCGAGTGGGTGAATCTCGCCGCGTGAATGCAAAACAGTCTTCCGCTCAGGTATTACGTTTCTTTCGTACGCGATCCTTTGCAGTAACTTGCTGCGCCAGTCTCGTTCCTGTAAATAAACAAACTCGAGGATTATCTCAGGGACATTGGGAGTTTGCACGTCGTTGTCTCTAATTCTATACATCTCTTGGATTGGAAATAGTTGCGTGCAAATAAAGGCCACGCTAGACAGAGAAACTGGCACGAGTAACTAACTAGTCGAGCACGTCCACCATCGTTATGTCATACGTTTGCACAAAGGACGATGCATCGGGTCTCGTATTAATGCGCACGTGTCTCATTAAAGTTTCGCCAAATATTTGGCGACTATTCGAAATTGCCTTTCTCTCGGTAATTGGTGTGCTTTCCTTTCTAACCTGTGCTCTCCTTTAGAACGATTTATCATCCGATGTCGTTATTCGTTCTACTTTGCATCTTTATTTCGAGATTGACAAAAAATAGAAAAAAAAAATAAGTGCAAAGAATTTGAACACAATAATATTATTATCGGTAACATTAATGTTCGTATGTTAAGATTAAGCGTGGTTTTGGTCATTTTCAATTTATACCTGGAAAAATCTTTCTGCGATGAAAAATAGGTTTTTAAAGTTGCGTCGTTTTTGTTGTTAGGATCTATTCTATTCCAAAATATCAGCTGACCACAAAATATTTTGCCGCCAATATCGGACATTTAGAGAAAAAGTATATTTTTTAAACGTCGAGTTCTTGCTTAACCTAGGTTCTTCTTTTAAATAAATAATCTCAAAATTACGTTTAAAGATCGAGCATCGAGACAAACGCGTATACCTCGTTCAAACGGGAGGTGTAAGAGCTCTCTCTCTCTCTCTCCGATCCAGTTTCAAAATCACTTTGCGGCGTGTAATTTGCCGGGATCAGGGTCTATTGTTAAAAAGAAAGGATCCAGTTATGTGCGGGAAGCAAATTGAGAATCCTGGGCGGGTCATAAAGGTCCTCTATAAAATTGTACGACTGGGTTACTCGAAAACCCACTCGTTACCGATCTCGGGCTGCCCTCGAAAGTAACTTGTCGATATTCTTTTTGAACTTCCATGACATTTGCACCCAGCCAACCAACACTATGTCGCCTCGATCCGCGCCCGTGTCTGAATCTCGGGCGAGAAAAAGCGAGTGAAATTCGGTCAGACTATCGTACTGTCGTCGATTCTGAAGCACGAACACGTCCGCTCATAAGTCTCGATGTGGAATAAGTATCTACCAGCGTTCTTGCTGACCACCATGATATTCGAGCGAGAGAATGCTCTCACCCTCGGATATACCAAAGGTTATGTACTGTAACTAAGGCCAGATACACTTATCTATGAACGTTTGCGCGTGCATATACGTGTACGCGATCGCTGAGAAACGGAGTAACGTTACGATTATGATACACCGTGTACATTGTGTACACGGTGAAAAATAACCGAACAAATAACTAACTGAAATATAGTGATCGATCGCTTTTGATAGTTTCTATATCGCTAAACAGATTTAGTTGCGTACGACGTTGGTCGTGTCTCTATATATTTTTCGAAAATGAGAATTTTTCGATCCGTATAGTACCGCAAACGTTTTACTCGGTTTACGAATTAAACACGAAATAACGTATCCTCGTTATTTCACGGAATATTGCTCAAATTTCTAATTAACACGTAAAATATTCGTACGTAAAATATCTTAGGATCCTTTTGTAAGAGCGATATATACGTGTTACTATTTCAGCAGGCGCGTATTTACCACACTTTGCCTTGTCCGCTAAGTTCTCCCTTTGTTATTTCCAATTGCAAACGTCAACGACACGCGGTCGATTGATCGGAATTACAACGTTTCGCACGAAACCAGCTTTTATTCTTTTACTGTCCCGTAGAAGGACATTTCCCTTTGCGAGGATGGTGCAAAGTTGCATCGTATCCGAGCACGAAATTACGCTTTCCCATTGGACGAAATTGTATTTGGAAGAAAAGGAATGCTTCGATAACGGGCTACTCGTTTTTATTTGCGGAACGTTAAGCCAGGGGAAGAAGGCACGTACGAAATTGCGATTATTACGGGATTAAAGAGATATAAACAACTACGTTATGTTTTTAGCGCTGCACTCGCGAGAAGCAGGGAGCACCAGACGCTCGTAAAAATGCTGAAAACACGTGGAAATGTTAAACACCCGTGGCTAGGTATTTAACAGCCGAGATAAAGTGAGTAAACTGGAAATATAAATTGCGAGTAAGTTTGTGTATACTTTCGAAATAATAACATCGTTACGACGAACGGTCCGTTTTTTGAATCCATAGATATTACGTAGTTTGGTTTTTGCTGATGACTTTTTCATAAAGTAATTGGTAAAGCGACTTAAATTGCGATTAAAATTAGCTCTAGCTTGTAGAACTAATTGCGTTAATCGTTATGCCTAGCTACACGAGCAGATAAAGTCGTGCTTTGTTTCCATAAACGCAATTAATTAAAAAGTCATGCTCGTTTACTAATTCGTATCGATATTCGATCGAAGCGTATCGCGTTATTCCTATCTAATTTATAGCTATATCAGATTAACGTAGCTTCGCTAAATAGTTAAGTACATACGTACGTAATACGTTTCTCCGAATATAAAAATATTATTTCGTATGACATATTTTCCAGCTTCGGGTTTCATTTATTGATAGTAAGATAGAAAAACACGAGTTATTAAAAAAAAAAAAAAAAAAGAAATAAAGGAAGGAGAATATCAAAAATACGAGATACTGCAGGGATCGGATGATTTAAAGTTTCCAATTCTATATCGTTCGATTATGGAAAAATAAATACGAATAAAAGCTACGATGGAAAATGAAACGACACAGCGAAGAAACTGGTCCAGATACGTCGCGTACGGAAATATTTTTTCTCGACTAGACGTTGCGTCGATGGTAATCGCGAAACCGCTCACCAAATTGCCAAGGTTGTACGTCGGTCCAACGACGATGCCCGTTTCAAAACATCGCACCGTCTCTCGAGCAGTCGAAAGAAGCGGGCTACGTCTACGTTATTGTATCGTCGACAAAGGAGCAGGAATATCGGGCTCGACCGGTAAGAAAATTTCTTAAAGTCGCAAGAAAAGACGTCTGCCGCTGCACTGACTGGCAAAGCACCCCCGAGTAACTGGCGCGCGCGCCAGTTCCGAGTGACAAAAGAGGCATTGTACTCGCACGTGAGATTTCTGCGAGGCCTGGGTAACGCCCGAATCACGCTATACAACCAGGGTGTATAGTTCGAGCTAGTCGGTGTACATACTCCGTCGAGCCGTTCGTGCTTATCGCATCGAGCCACGTCGACCCGTATCTTCCTCTCCTTCCCGAAATTCTGAAACCTGTTTTGGCTGCTGCCACTGTCGCCGACTCGCTGATGACTCCTCGTTCGGATGGAGGCGAGCGATGCGCCTGCGTGCATCGCCAGTTTCATCGGAATGCCGGTAACGAATAAAGGTGCTTTCATAGCGCCTAAGCAAGAGATCTCGGCAGGCGCTCTATTGTTCCTCTTAGGATCCACCACGATCGAGCACGTCTGGATCGCAATTACTTTGCTATGCTCGACCCCGTAACGGTGACACGACACCGAAAGCCGAATTCCGCTGGACATTTGCTCGACCGTGATCCAGTACGCACGAAACGTAGAAAATAGGAAAAATAAAGTAGAATAGAAAGTAAGAGCGTTACGCGGCAGGCAAACCGTACTAGGTGAAGTCGTTGTTCGTTTTATTTCGTACGATGAATCTATCTTTGACGGGACGACTAATACGTATTGCTAAAAACAGAAATAGAGATACCGTGAAAGAACGCGTCGATGACCTTTGTAGCGCTAGCCAATTAATCGTTGACGTTCGGCCGTGTGGTTGGAGAAGCGCGCGATCAGCGAGTACGCGGGCCAACAGCTAATATCATCGGCGTCGTATTCTTGGACGTTGAGGATCACTTCGGTGTCCACTCGAAACGAAGCTTAAAGTGTCTTTAGCCTCGGGCGACCGCAACGGGTTACCGGGAGAAGGTGAATCACTGCCAAGAACTCGTAACGATGATCTTCCCGGGCTGATTCACGCGGACACGGATCCGGTTCGATGGAAACTGCGCGATCGAAACACGAAACAGACCTTCGAACCGGAAACCAAGCCGAAATCAAAAACGCGCGAGCGAGAAAAACGAGGAAAAATGCGCGTCGTTACTCAACCCAGCTCCGCGTTACAACGCGTCCACGCGTAATGTTTGTCGCGTCCAACGAGAGCTGGTCGACGTTGCATCGTCGAACGTGTTTTATCCCCCCGCATGACGATAAATCATGGCGAATTTAACGAACTTCAACACGCAGCCCACAATAATACACATATTTCCGGCGAATTTACGCGCGCGTATTGCATACCGCTGCCGGCAATGCGACTCTTTTTTATTACACGGCCTGCCGCTGGCTCGTTCTTTTGTAACTTTTAATTATTGTTTATCGCGACTACGCGCGCGACATCCGGCACGTCTCTTCCTGCGCGTTTTCGCATTTTCGAGCGGAGGATTCCACGCGTACGAGCCGGAGTCCAATCATTCAACCAATCCGTGACACGATGGTTGCGGTAATGCGAGCCAGCCAGTTTGGCTTTTCAGTGGCTAGACGCCACCATTTAATTTTATATTTGCGTGATTTCCGGAACCCGGTGTATTTCACCTTGTACAATAGTTATCTACGCCGCGTTTCATATCCTGGCGTTCCGCTCCCGGCGATACATGCTTTTGCGTTTTGACGGTTCCATGCTGGCGGTTTGTAAATATCAACCTCTCCAGCGGTGGAGAACATCGCATATATCAGCAGGCAATCGCGGCAGCCGATCGTTGTTGAATCGTCGGTCGTACCATCAAATTGTTCGACAACCAAACTCGAGTCGCTCGAACAAACGAAAGGCAAACGATCTTCCAATCGTGAAACCTTGATTTCATCCGTGTCGAGCTTTTGGTCGGTTGAAACTTGGAACACCGTGTATTACCCTATTTTCGCGTTGTTCGTTTAGCACGCTTTAAGCGATAGGCAATTCTAACACGACAGTTTCGGGTCACGGTCCAATTAGTAAAACAAACTTCGGAAATACACTCGTATCTCGTTGTACGTACGTGTTTCGCTTTTCTCTCCTCTTTTTTTCCTTTTTCCTTATCTTATCGTTTCTTTTGTTTTATAGTCGTAGCCAGCTTTGTTCGCGTCGCTGCAGTTATACACCGTTTTTAGTCATCGTACGTGCCTATTCCGTAACCCTGTACTTTTTTCACCCTTTAATCGTTTTAATTACTTTGCTTAGAGACGAAACTCGACGACTTTAGCTTCGACTGCGCGTCGTCCGAATTATGTCGCGCGTCATTAGGAAGCGTTCGCGGAGTTTGAATATTGTTTCAAGGCTTTCGAGCCGTTTTCCATTCTGTATCTGCGTTTGTTAAATCTGTAACGAGGAGTTTACATTTCCAACTTTTACGAACTGGCCAGCGACGATAAATCGTCGACGAGTAGGAAAAAAGCCATGCATTTATTATACAGTAACCAAAGTTGATCGATAAAATCGGGAAACTGGGTGCGCATATTGGACGGGGAAAAAGATCGCGACGATTAAACATTCAACGATTCATCGCTACTTTCGCTGTCTCGTATCTACAGCTTCAAGGTGGTATTCTCATTGAAATTCCGACTTTGCAAAGAGCTTTTTATTAAATCTTATATTTATATTAATATTTATATTTTAGATACGTACATTCCGGAATCCGGTTGATAACGAAAATTACAATAACTTTGAAAGATTATAAATATATATCGCTTTCGACCATTAGTTTCATCCTTAATTCATGCGTCTTATTTTGCTACAAAATGTCTAAACGCTTCTGGACAGTAACGTGGGTACTATACACGGAGGCCACGTAAAATAACATTTTCTAAAATTTTCGACACAGCTATCGCGGTACATTGTCAGCCAACGAACGTGAAACAAGTTAATCGTAGAAACTTGCAGGATTTCCATAAAATTACCGATCGCGAATGCGTTAAGGTACACACGAAATACGGTAAATACGTGGCTATAGAATCTGTTATAAGTAATGGTATGCTACGTGCCTTGGACGTGGCGCAACCCGGGGTCGCGAAACAAGCAGTATCGGACATCCTGTTACGCGCTTGATGCACTTTGAAAACAAGCTCTCGGTATCTCTGGTGGCGGCTTTTGCGAGTTAGTCTTCGATTATGTTCCCAGAGGAGCAATCCACGGAATAGCTCTTGGCCGAGATCTTGCAAGTAGCTGGAACGACGGTTACCGGGCTCGTTTGCTCGCATTTAAATCGAGCAAAACAGCGCCTCGCTGAAGTTTCCGGCTACTGCGTGTGTTCGCTAACGGACCAACGTTACGAACAGTGCATTCATCCGCTTAAATTGCATCAACGCTTTGGAGACCGTTGAAAACCGGCAGCCGTGAGTTCGGACTGCATGGTCACCGCAGTTAAATTTTCTCGCTTGCGTTACTTAATCCGTTTCACGATTTATTTTAAGATTGCCCCATCCGAAGTGAATTTGTCATAACGCGAGACGAGTATCTTCGGGATGGTTGAAATTTTCATCGACATAAGCTATTTCCATGGTCGCTATAACAGGCACAGACGTTGCACTTTGGTGTAAATAGATTTAAAAAAACAGAGGAAAAACCACGAGAAGAATAGCGTGAAATTCGAAACGCGCTTTCAGTGAACCGCCCTCTCAATTTTATCCATGCAAGTATATCCGAGGATCGCTTCCCGTGGTTCGTGCGCAAATTACGCGCGTTTCTGCTTAAATCGACACTTATCCTTGGAGGGTTCGTCGGTCTGAAGTCTGGAGGGTTCCTGGCTCGAGGACGAACGAACGAACGAACGAACGTCGTGCGGCGTAGCCAGCGAATATCGTAAGAGAGTAACGAATAAGCGGATCGCGACGACGAATATGTTATCAGTCTTAATTATCGATCGATACTTGCTTGCTCGATACGAAGCTTTAACACCGGCGTGTTGGCAATTTTTTTCAACCGACACTGGCTTCCTAACGGAACGCCACTTAAACAGTTTCTGTTTTGCCGCTTGTAAGCGTATTAGCCGACGTTCATCGAGCCACTTCCTTCGGATTACCTTGATCCCCTTAGGGAGCTTTTAATTTTTATGTATACCGATGAAGCGCAGGTATTCTCCGTTATCTTTTTCCAACGATTGATTCTCTTCAACGTTGCATTCTTCCTTTGTTGCGATAACAATCCGTCTGTTACAATAACAACGTTAAAAGGTCCGAACAGGTATTACTCCGTCATGCAACTGTTACACAGAATAATATGTTGACAGTGTGTAACCTCGTTCCACGAATCATCAAATCATTCTTACAACCTGTTTCGCGAATAACACGTACAGATATTTCGACTTCGATTGGCGCGATCGGTACGTATAGCGCGTATGAACGGTAAAACTTTCAATTTTTGTATCAACCATGCCAATAAACCGAACACTACGAAGGAAGATCTTTTTTTATCGCTTGCGATAGTTCCGGAATCTTTGTTTACAGTTTTTTTACCGCGGTAATTGGAAAAATCCATATTTTTTAAATACTTTCGCTTTAAATTACCGCAGCCTGAAAGGAAATTGGCCAAAAAGTATAAAAGCTGATTTATAACACCGAAAAGATGGTCTCGAGTGTAACGTGGAAAATTGTCATAGTCAACTGTAGCAATTATTTTCTTAAATGGCAGTTTCAATACGTTTCGAACAATATCAATTAATTATATATCGATTAAACGATCTACATTTTAACGTCCTCTGTTATAACGCGTGATTGCGAACAATCATTGATTTCGACGGCAGATCTTCGACAATGAGCATCTGACGTGTGGGAACCCGTGTTCAATCACAAACGTCAGTTGTGTTTGATCGCCGCCTATACGCGTTTACCAAACTCGGTTGTAGCGATTTAGTAACATCGATACAAAGGTCAGGCGTTGGTATTAAAAAGAAACGACTTTTACGAAGATTTTCTTCAAGAACGCTCGAAAATTAGAAAAGGCAAAGGGTGCGAAATTTCCCATTAGAATTTATAGATCGATAAAGAATATCAAAGCAATGATTTCTAGAATATGTAAAAGCAATATGAATGGTTGGCGAACAGAAAGATCGTTTCTAACGTTTGAAATGAAATTTTTATTTTCCCGTAGAGATAGCAGTGGCTCCATAAAGCGATCGTCTCGGTGAATCAAGTCACCGATGGCTCGATATTTTTCCGCGGTAATTCGAGAAAGAATCATCGAAGGTACGTTTCCTTTGTACGATGGTGAAACGTGTTACGCGAAACTCGAGAATGCCACCCTTTTCTCTGTTCCTTCGGTTCTTACGTCACCGATGGAGAATGGAGACTCGCGTAGATCCATGCAAAAGCGTCGGACGTCTCGGTTGTTCATAGGGGTTCTCGCGTATTCACGGCGTCTGTCATCGGTACTCAGAGATTCAAATAGAAAGAGGGACGAGTTGGCGGAAAGTTTTATTTACTTTAAAAACGCGGCGCCAGGGATCCTTGAGCCAATGCGAAGGGAAAATAAAGTTCTGGCGGGGGATAGTGAGGCGTCCTAAGAAAAAGAAAAGGGGGAAGAAGTAGAATAGCGATAGCGGTGGTAAAGGCAGAAGAAGCGAAAGAAGTGGAAGGAGTAGTCGACGGTTAGCGTTCTTCGTCGGCGAGAAGAGAAATGACAAAAAATCGGGACGAGTTGAAAAAGTCAATTATCGTGGCAATCCGAGTTACTGCTTCGTTTGTTAGGAGCTTGCCAGCTTAGTTCGACCCGACTCGCGCTAGACACAGAGACTACAAAAGCGGCGTAGCCTGCTGATTGCGCCAAACGCGAAATCATTTCGCTAGAAGTAAATGGGTTATCCAGAAAAAAAAAAAAACGAACCGCGCCGTGTGCGCTCTCTGGCCGGATCCGACCGCAGGCCATCGCGAATTTTCACGAAAATTAAACGTCGTCTTTCGACCTTGCTTGTAATTTTCACTCTGCATTCTGAATCTCCACGTGGAACGAAAGGAGGGTTTGTGTTCCCTCTCGGCGAAAACACTTATCAATTTTTCCTATATCCTAAACTTTGACCAAGTTCTCTGATATTTCCGTAAAAAGTGTAACAATTTCGCTAACAATGTACGAACTCGTAACTGCCAATGTAATTCCAGTATATACCACTATTATCCCGTTGTGTCAATGTTGTCTCTAGTATCCCCTGGTGTCAACTGCGTCGTATGTCAAAGAGGCGTTGACTCGTTGGAGTTTCGAGGAATTTCCAGCCGTTGTTGAACCAGCATCGTTCAACAAGATTCGATCGATACAATTTCATTAGGTGATCGATAGAAAATTATAGAGATTTTCCAACGAATGTTTATCATACGTTCTGTACAACTTTTATACGTTTCGATAAAATTTTTAGTACTCCGAGGCTATCGGCGCCGCGCGCGACTGCTCATAATCGAGACGAAGCGGGAATTTTATTAAAATGCGGTAGAACGTATCGAAACCCGGTGAAATCTGGCGGCTACAAAAATGCATCGAATCTCGCGATAAACCATTTTCCAATTTTCTACTCGATTCTACCGACAAGGTTTTCTCTCCGGCGCTAAACGAAAATTCTTTTCCCTAAGTTGGAGTCCACGATATCGGAGGGCTGCACTCGCGATAACACCAGGGACGTAATGTACCAGATGCCGCCCCCTTCGACATCGCTTTCGATTTTCCGCACACCACCGGTGGACAGATGGCTCGCGACTCGTATCTATCGTCACTCGACAATACCGCATCATTTTTCTCCGCTTTCTTTTTTTCCCTCTCTTTCTCTCTCTCTCCGTCGCACTTTCTTCTATAACTCTTCCCCAGAACTCGCGTTATACGTATACCATATACGTTATACGACCGCCATATAGAAAGCCATATTTTATCAGTACGTGCGCACACTTACCTTCGCACAAGGTGATTACATACTTATGTAGATTCGCGTTCCTAATAATGGAAATTACGGACCCGTCTACGTACTGCGTAGCATGGCGATCCGCTTGTAGGCTCCCTGTAGGCCGGTGCTGTCCGAGCGAGTTTCTTCTCGACCACGCTTACGTTCGTCGATGGCGATATTCTATAGGAACGAGCGGAAAATGAAATTTCCCGGGTGACGCACTTTTCTTTGCAGACAGGTTCGTCGCTATCGAATATAATAGTCTAGTGTCTGTTTTAGGTCTATTTTAAGTTACAAAATAAGCGGAATAATTTTTTCATATTATTATCCCATCCTCTACGTTACTTCAACAGCTTAAACTTTAGAAGCTTCCGAGTGCATTTTGTTTGCGTCGATCTTTCATCGAACGCGATACCCTTCCACGTCCATCCACGTCCATTCACGTCCATCCATGTCCCTAAAATCCATTTACATCTGTATATATATAATATATATATATATATACGAAGACGCATTAACATAGTAACCCATTTATACAGACGCTATGTTATGTAAGTATATATGATATAATATACATATATCTATATGAGCACATATACATAAATGCATGTGTAAGACGATGGCCTGCGCATATAAGCATCAATATGTCCAATATTCGAGCCTACGTAAGTAAATACATAGCTATGCACAAACAGGCAACGGTATTACGTGCACCCACCGACCGATATAGGTCGGTTATAGGTGGAGGGTAATATTCGAGGATGCCGAAAGCACGTTCGAGCGATCGATCTCTCGGTCTGGCCCACCCTCTTAGCGAGTCTTACACCAACACGAGCTCCTTCAGTTCGCGGTGCCGGTTGCATTCGGGGCTCGAGACTCGAACGTCGCAAGGAGAGAAGCGCGACCTGCCTCTGCAAGAGGATAAGGGCGGATGAAATGGAAAGAGAGAGAAGCTGAGAGAGAAAAGCTAAGGCGAAGGGTGGCAAGAAACGGGGTAGAAAGGGGACGGAGAAATAGAACGAGAGGGAGACGAAGGAAAGGAGAGAAGGGAGACTCTCAGTAGGTATCTCAACTTACGATTGCCCCGGGGGCGTGCACAGAAGTGCAAAGCAATCGTCTCCCAGCTCGACCCCACGGCTATAGGTTCTGGAAATGGTAACGTATCGAAATACATGCGGCAGAAACGCTCGGGTCCCGCGTTACCCTCTACTTTCCCGAAGCTCGCGTTACATCGGGCTGAAATCTACGGCCCATAGAATTCCCGCGAAACTGGAATTCGCCTCGTCTTTCCCTCGATCCTCGCCCGTTCTCTTCGACGACGCTACGATGGCCCGTGCGCTTTCGCCCCCGATGCTTCCTCTTTGCCCGACGCGATCAACGCTCCGCGCAATTATAATCGCGCCCGCTGCTCTCTCGCGATACGCTCTGTCCGCCTGCGCAAGCTTTAACCGCTTGTTTTCTTCGCGGAATTTATGGAAAAGTGCAAAACAGTTGTTCTCGGTGGATTTATGGCTGTAGATTTGTTGCGGGGAAAGTCTGTCGGTGATATATCGAACATCGGAAAGGCTACTGTCATAAATAATAAAAAACAAAAAAAAAAAAAAGGGCGGAAAAGAGTACGTAGTTTGTTATGGCAGTAGAAAGTAATGCGTTTTTTTGTAACGTGCGATCGGCGATAAGGCGTATAGCGTATGTTGATCTTAATAGTCGCGATTATTTTATGCAACGTATCGTGAATTATAGTAATACGCGTTGTTACACGCCAAGTCTGCTTTCCGCGATTAGTTGTACTTATACTTATCACGGGACTGTAACATGCTTTATATAGCATCTGGATGGTACGATTTTTATCGCTGTTGGGTTGTTTCCTTTAACGTTTGCTGGCTACGCGTGCAAGAACAAAACGGAAACAGTTGGTTGATCGAAAATTTTCCCGCTTGGTCATTACCCCAGTTTTAAGGGTATTTTGGCTGAGAAGCGTCAAAGGAGAGTTGGTTAACAACTACACGGATAACGAGATATTGGCAAAAATATTTATGACCCGACATAAATCCATAAACCCATTTACTCGGAAGCCATAAATGGAAAATAACGTTTTCCAGCCATGCATGACTTCTTAACCATGTATTTTAAGAGAGTCGAGGATCTGTTAAAAATTCGAAGAAGATCATCGTCGAAATTTGCGGCTTTATGGCTGTCTATGCGAATTATCGACTTCGATCACAAGAGAAAACCTGTCTGGAAATAACAGACCGAAGATGATGGAACGTACGTACAGTTTCACGTGTTAGAACTTGAATTCCATGGAAAGTTAAAGATGCGCGTAATATCTAGTCGCGATTCGCCCGCTTAAAATTAAAGAGATCTTCGAAAGAATGTAAATTAATTCACGTAACGCGTGCAAATTCTTACAAACTGAAAGATCGGGAAGCGAGTCGCAACACGCGAGCGATATTCGCAGTTCAAAGTGTTCGTCACGGTACATAGTAGTTTCAAAGCCTGTTAGTCAAACAGTATGGGTCGAATTCTGCGGAGAACAGGAAGTTCCATTGAATTTAATCTTATTACGATTACTCGAGTTTGCTCGACACAGACACAGACACATTGGGAAACAAAATAATCGTCCGTCGACGCTATAGGTTTTCGTTGAAACGTATCGAACTACAGAGCGAAGAGTAGCAGCGAAGAGGGTGGATCGAAGCGGCATTATCCTTAGCTTCGGACTCGTGTTACAGCGTCTACGACTGGCGGAATTTCCGAGGAGGGCCGCTGTTACGTTCTTTCGGTCGGTCTTCGTTGTTCGCGGGGTACATATTTCGTTGTACCGGTGAGGAGCGATAGTAGAAGGCATGAAATTTACAGCAGTAAACTGGGTTAAGTTCAGTTAAACTAAGTTCAGAGGGAAATGTTGACTAAAAGTTAAATCGCCGCATCGTAACACGTTCTGAACTACGATATTATCGATGGATCTCCCAACGAGGAATATCGTTACTTTGCTGCGATTTCTCTGACCATAATTCTGCTTCTTTTACTTAACTCGCGCAAACTTTTAATTTCATTTGAAATCGTTATTACCCAAAGAGTAAAATCGTAGAAATGATTTTTACATTTTGTATTTTAATTTAACCCTTACCATATAAATGTATTTATGGCATCTTTGAGTATTTTTAGGCATTTTAGTATTATCCAACTTATTTATGTTAAATATTTTATATCGAAACGCGACGAGTTATTAAATTGAACGTTGTTACAACGATCTTTCAAGAAAACGGAAGACAGTCGCGTTACTATGTAATCCTGCAAACGATAACAGATTATCTTAGAAACCTTAGATGCAACGACACGTAGAAGAGAAAGAGATTCTCGTTACATTCTACCCTCTTGCTCAAATTACAACGAGAAAACATACGACTTACGGAATCTCTTGAACTTGAATGTTTTCATCCTCGGCCTTTCATTATCTTCGCGTTCTTTCTTTTGTATTATTTATCGCTCGCAGCTACGCTATGCCATTTCACAGATATTCCATAAACAAATCAGTTTGTAACTGTTAAGGTTATTCGGTATATGTGGCATTAAATAAATGCGTGGGTAAATTGTAAGGTATTGTAAGTATAAAGTACAAAATGTGAAATACAATGTAAGCTGATCCAGATCCTCTCGCTAGCAATGTTACCCCGAGACTAAAAGAACCGCCGAAACCAACGTCGCACGTGTACCGCTTCTGGTCTGTCATCGACGCATTCTTTCGTCTACGCGCTATCGATGACCTTAGCGCTTGAGAAACCGAAAACCAGATGTAGAGTTTTCTCAGAAGTGGCGATCACTTCAACGGTAACTCATCGGTTTATAATATTTTGTGATAACTATATAGAAGAGGGTACACCTCGCCGATTTCGATGATCTTGAAATATGTCGTCCAGGTCCACGTTCTGCACAACTTTTTCCCATACAGGTTACCGTGGCTCGGCCTGGCTTCTCGAGGTATTCGCGGAAAGCTTCGATGCGATTTATGTCACGATTACAGTCGATTTCGAAGTAGGCGGGCGCATTTAACGAACTTAACTCGTTGACGAGAGGAGTAACCATTTTTAATATCGTATACATAAAAAAGAGAAACGAACGGGTCATGAGTTGGGCTGTAGTAGCGTTCGGCCAACAATAAAATTCGCCAGCACGAAATAATTTTCAACGCATCTATCGATATACGAAATGTTACGCTGTGTCTTATCTGTTTGTTCGTCGCGTACATACTAATAATTCAAATCGGCAGATACACGTGCCCCACTCGTAACCTAACGATAACAGCGCCCTGTTTGAATTTTTGGGTTTTCGCGATGCACTTTCGATTATTATTTCTGTCTACATTTCGCGTGAAACTCACGGTCAATTGTATCAAAAGCAGTTACCGTTGATAGTATTATTGGAAACGTCGATTCGAACGTCTATAGCATATAATTTAACAAACGATTAATACGTTCATGGATATATGTTGGAAGATATTTCGTGGTATTAAATTTTTACTAAACCTAGCACATATAGATCGTTATAATTAAATTGATAACAATTAACGTAAATTAAATATAATAATAATATAACATAAGCAATAACATTAATAAGGGATAATTAAAATAAATACGTCCGTATAATTTGTGTTTCCATCCGAATAAAAGTTAGAATTAATTTTACCAAAAGTAGCTGTTGTCTCTTAACGATAATAATAACAGGAAATCTGTTTTTCTCTGGAATCTTCCATTTTCACAGATTTCGTAGTTCTCGAATCAATGTACTTTAATAGCAATTAACGTCTACGTATATACGTAACGAAATCCAATTTACATGTAATTTGTAATTTTCGATGAAACATCGATGATAAATTGTTCGAAGTTGTCGCGTGCCTATTTGATATTTTATATTTTGTACGCCATAAATTAATAGCGATAGATAAGATAATGAGAAAATTAAATGGAAACGCGAAGAATCGATAAATGATTAAAAGCTGACCAAAAGTGGTAGCAGAGATTCCGATTTATCGTCGAGAATATATTATTCCGATGAATCACGCGGTGCGCTTCCACGACGGCGAGCACATCGGAAACGAGAGAATTCAGCGGTGAAAACTCTCGCAGACCACACGAGTAATGCATTTTTTGAGAGAAGCATCGACGATCCACCTCTCCTTGCCGCTGCTCAATTTTTCAAAGCGATTCGCTGGCAACGAGTAGACGCTAATAGTCGAAGAGGTTCGGTAAATTCAACGGGAATAGAAATCGATCGGATGCCAGTCAGCGACGCTAGCTGCAACAAAAATCCTTAGATCGAGGTCGCCGCCACGCTGATCCTCCTCTATATACCAAATGCTTCGAATGGAATTCCGGAACATTCTTGACGTCCGTGACAGAGCTATCGAATTAACGGTGTGTACAATCTACGGTGAGACGGTGGTTCCCGTTCTATTAGCCGTAGTTGTCGGTTTTACTGCGCCAGTTCGCCCTTACATAGCTGCGGCGCACGGTGTCAGTTTTGCAGCTTTCTTCGCCAACTATTCCGAACACTCCGACCGAGAACCAGCTCCGTCGATTAGATCGGTCCTGCTTCCCTTCCTCGCCCCTTTCATTCTGCTTCTCCTCCATCTCGCAACGCCACTGTACTTTCTTCATCGAATTCCAACGTAGACACGGAATCTCGGTGCACAACGAGCAATGACTTCGACGGAGATTTGCGATTCTGCAACGTCTTGCGATTCTGCTTGATGGGATAGCAGAGGCAATACGCGCGCAACCATGCCGACACGTAGTATCGTTGAAATTGCGTTCGTACGAATGTGTACCGAAGCTGGGCGGTGTAATACGATAACAAAAGGTGATATCTCAATAAGATGGAAGAGTACATAATTGGTAAACGCGGGCAAAAGGCTCTATCGACCGAATGCGTTAAATATCGGATCGTAACGCGCACTGGATCGTTCGTTGCACCCAGCCGAAGCTTTCAATTGTGTATATATATATATATTTGTAATGACGGATAGGATAAAGTTGCGGTCGTTTTTAATTAATTTCGTTCAATGCACATCGCAAACCGAGCAACTTTTCATTCTCATTCAGTTCGTATTCGATAGGTTTCCTTCGCTTCGCGAGATTCGCGAAAAAGAAACAAGCTTATCGATCACCTCGCCGACGAACGCTCTTAATTCTTTCTTTTTCCACCGAGGAAAAAAAATTTCCCTTCGATTCGGCCATTGAAACGCGATCTTCGTTCGTTACAGATGTTCCAACGAGTTCGAGCAACTTTTCACCCCTCTGCCCGTTAGCTTCGCAGTTTCAAACAATAAACAAACGAGGCTAGGAACCAAAGTTTTAGACGCTGCTGCATTTTTTCCTTTCTCCTCCTCGGCTCCTTCTCATTTTTCCCCTCTGCAGTTTCGCGAGTTTCCAGCAAATTATTCTCGACTCCGCGGCGGAGGATGACTTCCGGCGATTACAGGAACCGTGGAAATCCAAGCGGCACGAGTAGAAACGGTTTCTTTGCACGGAAATTCGACGATGCAAAGGGGTACTGGGCGAGCAAGAAGCGACAATAACGTCGGAGAGATAGCATGTAATAAGAATAATTGTCAGCGATGTTTTATGCATCGCGGTGATTTCGCATTCAGCTTGCTAAAGTAGTCGCGTTTGCTAAACTTTCTTGCGACGACAATCTTAAATCGTTAACGATGCAATTTTTCCATCTCACCTGGCCTCTCGTTCTCGATGAACTTTTTGCGACGGTTCGCGTTGTGCAAATTTCTTTTTACGCGCAAAATGATTCTACGCCGTTTCGTGCTTCGCCGATACACCGACTCGCGTTGCCTTTCCTCGAACAGAGGCGCAAAACGAACATTTCTACGTCTTTGTGTAACGAGCACTTTCTTACTCTCGCTGGTTTTACGAGAGAATTGCGCTTCGTAAAAGATGAACAATAAGAACTACGTGCATTGCATAAACACCGGTGTTATGTTTTCCAAGAAATAAATACATTTTTCAGCTTGTAGACGCGAATTTATGCGAATTTCGTTTCTTAGCTTGAAATACAAGTATAGGACTCGTATTCCAATTTTTGCCCAATTTTTCTTTAAACACTCTGTAGCGTAATCAAAGTTCTAGTCGGACCGCACAAAAAGCGTAATATCGTTCGTAACGCAAAGTCTGATTGCTATAAAATCTCGCGTATATCATATATGCGCGAGCGCGATTAGCGGATCTTTCGTTAACCGAAATCTGTATTTAAATAATTGATTGTACACGTCCAACTGTACGAACAGCTTCGCGACGGAAAATGTTATACGCGAACGGTAACGACGATCTTTTAATCGTTACTTTTCTTTAATGGTTACATTATCGCATTAAACGTCGTGTACGTCGTTCGAAAACTAGATCGGCAATTTCTGCCTGGAGAAACTAATCGTCGTTGTAGGTTGCTTTTAATTCGTTAGAAGCGATAAAACCGTATCAATTTGTAAAGAACAAGTTTAGTGATATATGCAAAGTAGAAAGACACACGACACAATCGATATCAAAGTCTATCGGAAAATTATACGTTATTAAACGTAGAACAGAAACGAACGACGTGAAAAATACAAATTTGCTTAGAATTATAACATCCTGCGGTGCATACTGGATTCTGTCTGGAGTGGCAGCACTCGGCGCCCCGGTTCCTCGAAATCCCCCAGGCTGCAGATCAATCTAACAAGCACCGGTGGTTTTGTTTCAGATGAATCACCAACGCGAGTCATCGGAGCACCGTTCGTCGGCCGAATCGCAACTACGCTCGTCACGGGTGAGTTTCTATTTCGATCTGCGCACTCTCGAGCCTGATTACCATTTAAGAACGCGACCAACACGTAGAAAAGTTTGGAAAAGTAGGCGCATGAAAGCTGCGCGAAAGAGAACGTGCTACAACGGCGCAAGAACGACGATAACGACGACGACGACGAGGACGTTGATGACGGCGAGGGTTCGAGTTGGTTGACCTCGTGCTTGGCGACCCTCTTGTGACTCGTGTGTCGGATATCTTGAAAATCTCGTGGGTCAGGGCGTGGTAGCGAGCCGGTCCGCAATCAGGTTAACCTGCCATGTCGCTCGACGAACTTCCCTGCCATTCGCTCATTCACTCGCCAAATGCATTCACCGTCGACGAGACTTTCCCTTGCTTCTCCCCTCGCCCTCTGTCACGTACGTTCGGCCATTCCGATTAGCTGCAAATAATACCCGTAACAATAGCCGCTGCTCGATACAGCTCGTTCCAGCTCGTTCTCGTTGCACTTATGCCCTCTGTCCGTGTCCATAAAGCTCGTCCGCGGTGTGTTCGTGTTCTTAATGCGGATGTACGTGTAGCTACGGCCGGTTTATCGCGTGTGTCCTCACACAGTTGATATATAGGGTCGTGTGCGTGCTTCCCCATGCACATGTGTCTCTATGATCTATGCGCCTCCACTTGGCCGCGTATACGCCTGTGCTCGTGTACGCTTCGTGTTACGCGTCCCGCACAGATTCACGATCCTGTGTGAGTAGCGATTCGGTCGGGTGTGCGTAAATCAGCGAACGTACGCGCGCGCGTTTGCTCGCTCGCTCGCTCGCTCGCTCGCCCGCCCGCCCGTCTTCCCTTGCGATATCCATCTCGCGCAAGCGAAACGCCTGTTAACCCGTGTGTACGCGCGCTGTGTACTTTCGCGTGTGTCTAGGAGTTGTACGCGTTATACACGTCACTCGGTATACCGTGGGTAGAGTAGGCGCACACGCGAATTTACGTATATTAGGATGCGCGTGACCTAGGGATATACGCGCGGCGCAATGACGCGAAGCGAGCTAACGTGGCTATGTAGGCGATACACGCGTGTTTACCAGCTCTCCATGGCGTGGCATGGCATGGCATGGCATGGCATGGTATGGCGTGGCGTGGCGTCGCGTCGTCGCTATAGTCACGGAGGCACAGTTGGCTCGGCCTGAGCGAACCAAGTCGCGCGCTAGTCGACGTGTGCGTGATTGCGTGCATGCGTGCATAAGACCCTTTGTGTGCTCGGGATTCGACGAAGCTGCCTTTGCACCAGCGCCGAAGAGACACGAGCCAATCAATCCCCATCTGCTTTCGGTTTCGCCTACCCTACGTGCGCTCCTCTACCCTCGTGCTTCTACGTCTCCGGAATTTCGATGATCTTCGCCTGGAAACAGATTTATCTCGCCTGCTTTCCTTTCTCTTCGCCCAACAGTAGCTTTCCAGTTTGTTCCCTCCCTTTTCCATAGATTCCACGGGGATGTTGCTCGCCTAACATTCTGGTCCCCTGTGTGTTTCTATCTCGAGGATGTATCCCGTACCGAGGCAATTTTATTCCGCTTGCACCCCGAGTACGGTCTCTCACAGTGGCTGCACGTTCGATTACCGTCTATAAGGATCGTGGCAAGGTCCGTTATCGAAGAATGTCCTACCGCGACTCCGTCTCTCTCTATCTCTCCCCCCCCCCCCATTTCTGCTCGATCAACCGGGTATACGTCTTCGGAGAGCCAACGAAGATGACTCCTTGGGGCTTAGGGTGCGCTTCCATCGTAATATCCTCTTCTTCAGTACTGTTTTTAATCTAGTCACCTAGTTTCGAGGGTCCTTATCGCCAGACAGATCCGTCGTTTGTCATCGTGTCAACGGCCGATAGTCCGTGAAAGCCACCCTCTCGTTCGGTAAAAGTTAAATAGCTTTTTTGCCGTTGGTCTGTATTATCAGACTTATCGTGGCGGAGATTCCGCGTTCAAAGGAACGCGTCGTTAATCTTATGGAAGCCAGATTGGGGTTACGGTCGGATCGAAGGTTAAGGTCGAACTTTCGAATCGGAGAAATCGGCTAATTTCCACGGTATACCGGGTGCCGAGTCTCTCGACCCTTGCCTCGCTTTATCTTATCTGCCCTTCGATTGGACGAGACGGGACGTTGTACGGTTAGAAATTTACTACCTCCGTCGTGGGCTGCGAATCTTCCTCAAAGACGGAGATAATGATTCGAATTACAGACGCGATGCCTAGGCGACATCGCAGGTGTCTAATTGTGCGCGATAGCTGGTAATTCGCAGGTTGCCGCGCGCCATCCGTTTCGCCAGACCCGTCGCCTGCGGATTCGACCTGGTCGATCGCGACATCTACGCGAGGATACGAGACCGGAAACGAGTTGCAACGATGCGAACAACCTCGTCAAATTCGACCGATTTACCTCGTGTCTTCTCCCTGAGAACTTTTCCCATCGCGGCCCGCCCTTTCCTTCGTTTCGTCGAGCGCGATTTTTCTTCGACCGATTCGCGCCGCGTTCGCAGTGACGTCGACGAGCTCCGGCGAACCAGGTCGATTTCGAAGCAACGTCTGAATCGTGATACGTAATTCGCAAACAGCCTCCGCAAGCAGCAACGCTGTTTCGATGGGGAAGACGCGCGAACGTCGCATTCGTCGTCGAAAACGATTTATATCTTGAATCCAGAGCGTTTCTGCTCGAGTAACGATGAACGCGGGAATAAATTTCGCGAGATGTCTGCCAGCGGTGGAGACTTCATTACGGGCGACAGCGGCTTATTAAAAATGCCCGCTGAACTGGTTCTCTCGTCGAGCGCGATTATAGACGACGGAGCCGAGTGTCGTAATACGAACTGGAAATTGTGGCGCGTTGTTCCTTCCAATCTTTACGGTTTAAAATGATCGATCGCGGTCTTTTTTTTCACAATTTGTGGCTGACAAAGTGACTTTAAACTAAGATGTTTGCACACCGGCAGAGAGTCGACCGATTTGCAAAATTTTTCTTACTCCGTAGTAGTTGTTACTACGCTTATTTTCATGCTTGCATTAGTAACGTTGTTTTATTCGTCGTTCAAAAGTTATCTTCTAAAAGCGCATAAATAAGGTGTTATATATTCAGGAAGGAAAGATACGAACGACTCGACCGAAGAAACGTTAAAGTACGAAGGTTGGCGCGGCAGGAAATGTTTAAATGTTTCATTTTATGGTTTCCCTTTGATTAAAAATAATAGCTCTCGATTAATCGTTATGAAGTTTGCAAACCAATTTCGTTCGCGTAAATTATTCCGCACGTGTATGTATCTGTACGCGTATAACCTATTTACCGTTCAACAAACACTTAAAAGGAAATACGAGCGTTCAACCGTCGAAATACCGCTTAACGACCGACGTACGCGAAAAAAGTCGGATGTTTCTGAGAAACAGGCGCAATCTGTTTTACGCTTGAACTTTTCTCGTGGAAACAACAAAAAAATGGGACAGAAACGGAATTCACCGAGAGTTCGTTAGAAGCACGTATCTATGTAGATACTTGGATATAAATTTGCCGTGTATTCGCGTGGTGGTGGTAAGGAGGGCGGCGACATTCGCGCGAGAAATATGTGGATGCACGTCTTTCAGGTTTCGCGAAGGATCGAACGAGAAGCTTAAGTCCACGGCCTCTGAAAGGATCAATAGCGTTTCGCGCTTGACAACGTGATATTCGACGAACGCCAGATTTTCAGCGGAGTTTTCCTCACGGCCCAGATTTCTTCTATCCATTCTTCGCTCTATTATTCGCGGTATGAACGGCTGAACAGCTCCTCAAACTGTGCGTTGACGGCGTCTCGCGAATACGCGTACACCCAGAGGCAATAAGGTGCACGACCTTATTAAACGCGTCAGGTATCGCGTCACGTCCATCTACTCGCTTTACCCTACCAGATATCCAGTGGATATATGTATCGGTATAGCGAGCTATCGTTATCGACATTCGATCACAATAACTACTCGCGAATTTTCCATCAAAAATAGAAGGCTAGTACGGTATAAGCCAGAGGGTATCGCAGAAAAATCAAGCAACCGTCTCCCGATATCGATTCCCATACACCTATAATTCTCTACGTTCGATTTTGCGTCACCGCATACAGCGGAGAACTTTGCGCAATTAATCTTTCATCTTTTTGTTTGCGGCCTAGAGCAATGAATATTAATACACTCGTGGAAACAATGGATTACACGTGAATAAATTACGGCGCTACCAATAGAGAAAGACGATTTATCATTCGCGTTAAAAGATGTACATTTTTCATGACGAGTCGATGGAAGATCGATCGACACAGCGATAATACGAAGGATTTCCTTTTCTTGATGCGAAACTTTTCTCTCGAAACACATTTCCATTTGCCAATAGCTCGCTGCGCCGGACAAATGGTAGACGTTTTCTTATACGTATCAAAATGATTTAGGGGAATTATTCCATATAGAAAGTAGTCAAAATATAGAATATAACGTGTCGCTTCTATTTTCAAATATCCTTACGATCCTTGTCACTTTATTTTTCTAAATACACCAACGAACGTATGCAACAACGACCATACTGAATTTAGTGAAAATAACGCCACCGGTGCAATAATATCGCGTTTCTCTAGCTTAAAACTAAATATAGTCGGTTGGATAGAGAAATCGATTATACCCACGTTGCCAGTAAATCACACCTATCGACAGAAGAATCTGGTCCCTTTCGATGCGCTGTTCTCTGCCAAAGATAACGTCGTAAGGATGGTTCGTAGGAAGCGTTAATCTTATTAGTCACGTTTTTCCACGAAGAAACCGGTAAAAACCTGTTTTTCGTGGGCATCACCTTGACACCGTTGATAAACTGAATCAAAGAGTTATTACTATAAGGCAAAGAGGTGAAGAAGGTACGAAGTTTCTGAAACGGATTTCGTTAAATACTTTATTCTACGAGAAAGGATTTTACAGTCGATATAATTCCTAAGGACAAACGTTCGATCTTAGAATACGCGAACCTCGATTATCGTATATCTTTGCGTCATGATGGAACGTTACATCGATCCTAAAGTCAACAAAATCTTGGAGAATGATTATTTACCACGATGTACTTGTTACGTGAATTATTACAATGTAATAAATCATAACAGGTTTAACGTAGTAACACGATTAATCGGCATACGTGTTATAATGCGATTATGTATTTAACGCACGTGTCCCACGGTATCTCAAAATTACTGCCTTTTTTTTTTCTCTTTTAGAATTACGCTTCGTACGAGTAAAATATTATTAATATAAATTATTTTACTTCAGATTATTGCACAGTGATGGATTATAGTAGTTCAACATGAAGCATTACATGTATATGATTAAAGTATCATTACACGTTTGTTCGTAATGGTAATAATAATTATTTAGTTTTAAAAACTCGAGTTTTTCGATATTAGATCCTAATTAAATATAATGATTATATATGCGCATCGTTATCGAACAGCTAGCAACATGTACATTCCGTAACGAATTTTCGATCACTCATTATCCGTTGTTAATAATTATTCAGCTCAAAAGCCGAATAAAAAGGCTACCATTCCACCATATATATATATATAGTCTGTTAACTTGTTGTTTATCGTAGAATACATACTTTCGGATAAAAATATTTATACGACCAATCTACCCGACTAGTGTCTTTGCAAAGAGGTGAATCAATGCGTGCAAACGTTCGAGGAAAGGCATGATTTTGTTTTCGTTGGAATTAAGCTTAAAAGCGACAACATTGCGCTGTATTAACTCACCTAGTTTCCACAACGAGTGTAAATGGTCGATGGACTGAATCGATGATGTCAGGATGTAACAACCAGGTCGAAACGATAACGCTACGTGTTTTCCTCGACGTCACATTTCCTCTATTCGCTGTTACAGGACAACGAAACACGGACCTTGTTCCTTCGGGTTTAAATCGTTTGCGATCACGGTCACGATCGCGTGCGATCGATCTGCCACCACGCGATGGACTTTTCCTCCTCGGTTCTCGTTCCTTCACGGAAGCACACAGCACGAAGCGAAGAAGCGCGAAAGCTGATTCCGCCACGACGCCGTAAATCACCGCTAGCTGGATATATAAAAGCGATTATCGAAACTTTGTTAATGCAATTTTCTTGCCTTTCGTTCCGTCGCTTGATACACCGTGCGTCAGCGAACAACCGGTCAGATATCTAACGAATTGATAGAGAAGCACGCGCATTCGATAAACATTATTTGCTCGCGAAAATCGTTATTAGCCGGGTTGCAGAAATTTGCCACGCCACAAATTGATACCTAGCATCGTCTAAAATTGGTACTCAGTACCGTACGTTCAACAAGCAATCGATACAAGATAATTTGTTGTACAAGTTTGATTAGAAGTTATCGATCAAAGCTGAATGCGTGTGGGAAAGTCGAAGGCGTTTGTCGTTGGTTCCTTCGTTGCGAGAGTATTTTTTGTCCGAGCTTTTTAGAGCATGGACAATTTTGTTACAAATCATACGTTCACCGTCAGAATCGATTCTTCGTTATTGATTTTTATCAAAGGTCCTTACGCTCTTCGTTCCAAACGCCAACTTCGTATTGGTCTGTATTCGACAACTTTTCAAACGTGATTTTCTCGAAAATAAAGCCTTGAACGAAGAAATTTTAGTTTCTGAAATGTACGGGATTTGCAGATTTACGAAATTCCTGTTGCATCATAACTGTAAATGGATTTTAATAACGCGTAAACGTTTATTATTATGGAAACTCACTATCGTGGACTTTGTTCGTTAGATAATTTACCATTCCTCGAATCTTATTATTATTTCGGTATTTAAATAAGATTAGATACTTGGTAGAAGAAGATCTGGCCTTGGTGAACATGCATATCGTTGATTTTTAACTTTGGAAAGAAAAAGTTGGCGCAAACAAAAGAATTACAGCGACGATACAGTTACGACTTCATTGTTCGGTGGTCAATTTACCCGAAGCGGTAGAAGAAGAAACGAGAGAATAAATGCGATTATTAACAATGAAATATCCGCCTTAATTGAAAGAAACGCTGTAATACACAAGAGAATATTTAACTGTATTAAACAGCTTCGTATAAATTAATCTTTTTATGAACAAGAGAATTTTATAATGATCGCAAAGCCATTTAATTATGACTGATTTATCGCAAAGAATTGTAACATGTATCTTTCGTTTAAAACGAAAAAATAATTCTTGTAATTATTAATCCTCGGAAATGAGAAAAGCAAGAGAAAGGTATAAAAAATTCAAAGAAAGAAACCAGCGACTAGAATACGAAGAACGGTTAAGCGTACGAAAAAAACTTGTTTCGCGATGTCATCTTTTGTTCCAGTCGCATTCCAACAATATGCCTCGTGAATAAAAGAATAGTTTCAAAGTATGTGTAAGGCACTTTGTTAAGTCGTCGAATATTGCTCACAATTATCATAGTGAATCGATAACGATAAAATTTATTTCGATCTTTTAAGTTGTGCGATGCCCGTTCATTCAGATTGTTGACTTTGCCAATCGAAGAAAGACCACGTATTACAGTTGAACGATGAACATCCATTTTTATAGCAAACTCTCTTCGCGTTTCACGAGGATCGTTTTCCCTCAGTGCTTTTAAAGCATCCTCATCTACCGAAGTATTAGGTATATCGCACAAATCGTTTCACAGAGAAGAATCAGAGAAGAACGGAATTTTGCAAAGAACGGCTGTATTTTTCTTTCTTAACGATGTTTCCTTTAAATATTTTGTTTGTATTAACAATAGCTGCACCACCGTTACCTCGTAATTTGCATACGTACAAAAGAAAAAGGAAAAAAAAAATCGCATGAATTTCAGTAAAAGCGAGCATTTCCGAAAATATACCGTAAACCTGTGTTTGTGGTACAATATGGCACGATATTTTGCAAAATGTAGCGAATTAACCGTTTGCTTCGACTCTCACTCTCTGCCATCTGTTTCGCATTATCAGATCCCAAGAACGATTACTCTCGGCCAAGACTAATTAGTACAATTTGAAATATGTATATTACGCGATCTCCGTATCTGTTAAAACGTTCCAGTCACACCCAGCACTCACGCTAATTCGTACACACCTTTAATATTCAGCCCAGTAGGAATTTAATACCGCGTCTTTCTCACGTAAACTCGTCGTTCACGCCAGCTGTACGAATTCGTCTACAGCTTTTCTCTGAAACACTTATTTAACTAATTTCAGCAAGAGAATTGCAAAAATAGTAGATTTAACGTCGTGTTAATACTGCGTCATCCCATCTACTCGGAGTAATTTTATACCAAGATTTTTGCTAGTTAAACGTTTCAACTTGCTCGATTCTTTTTAGAAATATATCGATCACAGTTCTATCGGTATACGAGTGCGCATAATATCGTGACAAAGCGCGTTTCTAGCTTCTTTGGTAGTTTCGCGTAATTCGGTTTTGCCAAAAAAAAAAAAAAAAAAAAAAAAAAAAAGAAAAAAAAACGCGTACGTGCAAATTTTCGTAACCGGCTGTAAATCAAATCGGCTAAAATCGGCCTACAGGAGCACAAGGATTAAGACAAATTTCAAAATACAGCGTCACCGCAATTATTCGAACACGGACGGCGATTTTAACGCGCGTGACATCGATATTTAACGGAAGCTCGGCGCGAACAGTACTCGAGGTTAATCGCGATCGATTCGATTGATTTGTTATTCGCACTCGAGTTTCCACGCTGTGGCCCAGCGATATCTTGGTCGACGCGAAACGCCACGGAAACTCGATTGCATCGACACCGTCAATCACGGTCTGGAGCTCGGATAAAAATGCGATTGTTGAAACTTGGCTAACGTAATTTCAGCGGCGCGATACCTCGCCGCCCGTCATTTGCACTTCAATTACGCGTCAACGAAAGCACCGCTATAAAGGAGATAATAACGGACGGTTATCGCGTAAAGATACTATAGCTACGCTGGGAAAATGCAACAACGCTCGGTCCGCTGCAACGAGTTTTGCGTAAGTGTGCGAGAAGTGGAAAGACGAGGAGACATGCATCCAACATACATATTCATGTATTTCTTTTGCTAGCTTTGAAACGATAACGAAGCTCGACGCTGAATTAAACATATTGCTCGTTTCGCGGCGACATGTTCAAGTATCGCGCGAAATGTGATTTCCGGGTTGAAAAATTGATTTTAATTTTCGCGTCGTTCTATCTTTACGGCTAGCGAACGTTGTTGAATCGCGGGACCTGCAAGTAAGAACGTAACTGATGAGAAAGTTGCGTGACAATGAATGGAAAGATTGGAGGGGAGTTAAACGTAATTAAAATTGCGAATTAAATAATTATTAAAAGAATCATTGCAAGATATCGACTATCCGACCTGATATTACCGTTACTTCGAAATAGCATGCCGATTTACTTCGAAAGCTCAAAAATTTCAATTCCTTTGCGTTTCGGCTGTCTCTTCCTTCGCACGCGTGATTTTTTTTTTTTTTTTTTTAAATTTCTGCATCATGACGCATTAATACATGGCGGATACCGCGTACAATGTAATTAAATTTTAATGAGGTTTCTGCATCAGGCAGAGTTTCCGTTTTCCGTTTCAGAAATAGGCCACCTAAATAATTTTCCGCGAAATTGATAGGTAGAGAAACGAGTTAACTCCTCCACGCTAATAATTTCCGTAAGCTCGTGAAGATAGAATTTGCTCTGGAATAAAGTTGTGTTGCCCGGAAATACGGCGCTACGTTAAAATCCACCCATACATATACGCATTCGCGTGAAAATTACTTCGAAAACAGAGAAAGGCGAAACGAACTTAATCCGTCGACGAACAATTTCTCCCCCTTCGATTAATCAAGAAACGATACGTCTCGCCTTGAATCCGACCATCTCGTTTCGACTACCCGCGACAAGAACCGGCCGAAAGAAGCAACGAACATAAGTAAAAACAAAGAAAAAAGTAGACGCGAATGGAAAGTCTATCTCGTAAATGTACAATCGTGGAATCGGTTGCGTGGCTGTAATTCACGAGTAGTGGAACATTTTGAACAAATCGAGGCGCGATATCGCGACGGGTCTGGTGGTCGAGTCGGGAGTTAAAAAGTCGATTTTGCAACGCGTAGCGATATTTCCCTGTACGCGGCGGAAAAACTGATTGTGTCGACGCTGTCAATCACGAGCGGCGGATATAAAAGCGATTACCGAAACATCACTAATGTGATTTTCCCGACGAGCAGAGCAGCCTTTGCGGTGTATCAGCGCGACATCGGTGACTCTTGCTTGCTTTGCCCGAACGAGGCTGAAATTCATCGTTTTGGAACTAAACGAACGAAAGCAACGATAAAAAAGAGAGAGAAAGGGTGAAGGGAAGAAGGAACGGACGAAGCAAAGCCGGTTGTCCCTTTGCAGGAGGCAGAGCATCAACAGAAACGTCATCTCGGTGTAACGTGATTAGCGTATCTCGTTCCGTTTCGCCGATTCAGCAGGTATAGACACAAAGGTGTACGACCTGTACTCTCTATACGATAATCGAAAGCTTTGTTCGGGCTATCGTAAGGTTATTTACCTGAATAAACCGTTCGATAAAAGAGTGCGCGGCAGCCAGTGACCACGCGAGACGCGGTTTAATAATTTCACAAGCTCTGTGTACAATTGGAATATCGCCTCGTGTGTAACATCGTGTACATTTTTCACGACGCGCAACCTGATAGACACGACAAGCCCGTTCTACGGATCGTTACACTCACCTCGGATTAAGTATACGTTGCCTGCACGAGAACGATGTGTTCCGAGCTCGTAAATCATTCCCTATGGGGGAAAAACATCATCGAGAGAACATTTGCTAGAGGAAAATGTTAATTTATTTCGAATTTTCTAAGTCGTAAATCGAAAGTCGAAACAACGAATTACGCGTCTTGGTGGGCTTTTTCACGGATCGTTGAAGCGTTGAAAGTTCGCGGCTGCAGTTTTGCAAGTGGAATCTGTACTCGCTCCCTTGCCGGTTATTATTTGCAACGAGGCCAAGCGAACCACGAGGAAGGAACGTTCGATGGGATTGAATTTTCCAGGAAAGCGATTCCCGACTTTAGTCGCCGTTCGCAAAACGCATCTTGGTTAAGCACGCTTTCTTCGTGAATCGACCGACCGACCGCCTTTAACGAGGCGAACAAGGAGCCGCAGGAATTCATCGCTGCACGACTATTTGCGCGTTGGTTATGGTCTCCGTTAAACGAAAAGTCGAATTTTGCACGTGGTCCACGTGGCGTAATGAAAATACCGGAGCAACTTGCTAAATTAACGTAATTACCGGTCCTGCCGGCTGGCGTGTATCGTCTCTTACCATTAATTCCAGAGTAATAATTAAATTACGAGACACCGGGTCCGGAAACAGTCTTAATCACACACAATGCGTACGCTGGTTAGTTAGAAACTCCTTCGCGTAATATTTTAATAGTCGTTCAATTTAGAAAGTTGTTTGTACTTTTAGCTTAAATTGATATTTATTTGAAATTCTAAACGATGTTGCTCGCTTATCTTGTTCGAATAATTGTTTTTCTCTCATAGTCCGCGCAGTCACGAAGGAAATTTTCGCCTCGCGTACCGTGAATCAAACATTTCGACGCATGTACGACTTCGCTCGGAATATTCGATGTTTCGAAAGTTGTTGTTTATCATTACCAGTTTCGTCACGGTACCTTATCACGGCAACTACGATCGTAACAACGTCCGCGGTTCCAGTACGAAGAGTTCGCGTGGCACGCTCTCGAGCTTATTACTTCATTGGTGTACTACGTGACGCTTTCACGAGCATAATTATAATTAATGCGAACGAAGGCAGAGCTTGGGGCGTCATTTGGAAGAGTGGCCATTATTAAGGGCGCAACGCGGTCACGCCAGTGTCACTGTCGGTGCGTGCTCGTTGGTAATTCTGTGGCGTTGATAACCGGCGCGCCGTGCCATTAGGTGGTAGATTTTATTGTCCACCCGGACTCACCCCGCTCCCGATAATCATCACGATACCTTAGCCCACACACCCCTGGCTGAAACACGAGTACGTGACGGAAATATACGTCAGTAATCAGTGTACGCACCTGTGCGATATACGAGGTGCTCTCCCAGTTTATCCTGACCATACCGAATATCCCCTCGTTTCGTGACACGATCGAACCTTTGACAGAGAAATTGTTTCCTTCGGCCTGATTGATATGCCCGTTAATCGAATACAGAAGTCCTTCGGGCAACTGCTTTTAGAAATCCTGCTTATTACACCTCCCTGTTTTAATCAAATTAAAGCGCAGCACGAACGTTCTTCCGCCGTCTCGCTATCGCCGTTCTTTGCCAAATCCGAAATCGAACGTTCAAATACTCTAACCGTAAGGATAATCGTAATTTCTTCTTCGCGCATCGTGTGAAAACTGTATCGACTAGTTACGTACAAGAATCGTACGGTTCGGCTATGCAGCGAAAGGATTGTGTTCCTGTGGCGTCGTTTACGTTTCTTCTGGATCTTGTAAGAATTTAAGAGAGACTGAAGAAAAAGTTAAACGTATACATGTAGGACAGAGACTGGTGAGATAAATAAGAATAGAAACATGTTGTCCCACCTGAATATATGATATGCACGCAGCCATATCGAACGCACGTGACAGAATCACATATGCGGAGATTATTTCTAACGCCCCGATTTGTTAAGAAGAAATATCTCGACGACTGTCTTTTACTTTGACTATGCGAGCAGTATTTAAAAATAAAATGCAGGATATAAACGGTTGTTCGAAAGAAATAGAAGGTTGTCCTGTGAAGAAGAAAATTCACAAGCGTAACATGACATACGCGAGTCTACACTCAGTAGAGAACACATTTTCAGATGTTGGAAGTCTACAGTGTCGTTCTCGACGTAGAAATTGTAAGAACAACGAGTTTAATTGCGAGAACCTTGTATTTGCAATTTTTTGTCTCATCAAACCAAGTCAGACCGAATAACACTTTCCCTTGTCGGACGACTGCTCCGGTCAATTGAGCTGGTCGGATGGAACCTCTCTCCCTGTGTCTGATATCTGGATGGTTGTCGTCTACGCAAGGTCAGCGACATTGTTCTTTTTAAACGAAGCGATACGTCTTTATCAACGCGATGTCATGGCTAATGTAGGAAACAAGTTCGACAACACACGGCATGCATGGGACGTTGAATGGGATGACGCTCCGAATCACGGTAATAGTTTCCAGTATAGCTGGATGTCACGAATATCAGTACGGCCGGTGAAACATCTGTTTTCTATTAAACCCTAGCGTACGGCTTCCTTAAGAGTAAATTATATGTACCGAGTCGATGTACCAGGTTGCGAGAAAATGTTAATTTATTATAACCGTTCTTTCGTAACACGGTGCGATGAAACGACTTTTTTTATCCATTGCATTCGAACGCGTTTAAATATTAAAAATATACGTTGAATAGAATTTTGAAAGTAATTTACCGTAGGCCTGGAAAATTTATTTCCCGTTAGCGGCTAACTTTCCTCTTGCGAAACGTGTTGTCGAAAGATCACACCTACCGACTACGATATATTTTATAGGAACTATTTATTTCCTGTTTGCAGATCAAATGTTTCGCGCGCTGAAATGGGTAAGGTGTACAAATTTCGGAAAATACGAAGAAACACGTATCGGTCAATTTACGATAACAAATACAAACAGGAATAAACGATTGCTCCGTTTAAACAAGTTCGAATATTTAGCTTTTCAGCGGTGTTGTTTTAAAATGGAAATCTGAAAATCTGAGAGAAAATCCGTGCTTGAATTACCTTGTTATCTGGCAAGGGGAAACCTTGATTACCGAGATTTACGGATATTCGTGGATTATTTCGTGAGTTTGAGTTCCGAGAGTTTCTTCGTAGATCGTTTGCTCGACTTTTTCGAGGAGGTTTAAGATGTTCTAATTTAGAACATTTATAGTTGTGCGTAGGTACGTGCATGCCCGACATTTCGAGCAATTTATTATACTCGTTCTGTGAATCAGAGGGAACAGATCGTAGCAGAAGAATCCGTTCGAGATCGTACAGAATATAATATCGCTCTTGAAAGGAAAACAACATGATACCGTCTTAATACGATCCTAATACGAAATAATAATTCAAGCACAGAGATTCTATCTATTTTCTATGTAGAAAATCGTACGTACACCATTTCCAGTTGTGAGTTCTGTCGGACGAAGATATACATTTAGCTTCGAATCGAAATTTGCATATTTTATTAATACTTTTCAAGAATACGTTTTATTCCATGTACGATCATCAGAGTCCAAGCAGTTACCCTCTCGAGGGATATCGCAGACAACGCACATCGACCACGTAACGATCGTTCGTGTACCATGTTTATTATAACTTTGGTAAGGTGTATCGCGCGAATATAACATCCTTTAATTACCAGTCGGGAAAGGCAGCGATCTATTCAAGTTATTGTAAACACCAGCATTACGATCCATGTAACTAATACGATAAAACGCATATTGTTACGGTAAGGAGCCGTACAACGCATATTATTATCGTTTCCGCTGATACGATCTAAAACTCGAGCGGTAATAAATAGCAACTGGTCAGCCGGTGGTTGCTACTGACTCGATTCTCGCCCGTTTCTTTCCTCGATGTCGACCATTATTTTTGCAAGATAATCCGCGTGTGGTTATTGCGAACACGTAAAGGCTATACATCACGGAACGTTTCGGAGCGTTAAATATAAAGCCGGAATTAGAATCCAATTATGGTAATGTTTCGGTAAATATAAAGAGCGTAATTACGGCTTAGAGGCATTCCACGGAGTGGAAAATACAGTACAGTTCATATTTACCCTTATCGTGTCCTCGGTGGCTATTAATCATGGGGTCAGAGTCGATCATTACCTCTATAGCAGCGAGGGTTATCGCGAATTTGTAATTATAGCCTCCTAATATCTTCCTCATCAGGATAGTAATCATGGTCACCAAATGTCCCTAGTTGATCGAGATTGTCCCCAATTCCGATATTCCCCATCCGTGACAGATGCAGGCGAGCTTTAGGTAGATAGATGACGCGTTTGTTCGTCGTCGGATCATTTCGCGTGCGCTCGTCGGCGACGAATGCGTATAACAAATAATTGTTTCCAGTTTTTAACGAAGTCTAATCGTAGCCACGCGTTTGCGAAATCAAGTCGGTATTCGTGCCTATTTACACGATGCCGTTCGACTCACCATACTTTGGCATAGTATGGTACATAGTACAGTCCCAAGATGCATTAGAAAATACGAAATTTAGTCGTAATTCTACGTGCTTTCCTTTTTCTTTGTATCTTCTTTCACCCATCTCCCTTGTATAGCTTCTCAAATTTAACGCGTTACCTACACAATGTTATACGTATCGTCGTTAAGGAATCGTTTGTTCGACATTTACAAAGGAACTGAAAGTTCTTCGAGTGTTAAATTAGCGTCCGATTTAAGTTTGGCTAATGTTAATATTTGCGAGAGAAAAGTTACATACCTTACTGGAAGGACGGGCATATATAGCGAATGTATGTAACTAGGTATGGGGGTGTGTTCCCTATACCAGACAGTTCGAGTACTTTAAAAATTTACAACGAGAGTTTGGGAAGTGGAACGCGTTTAAAAGGGAATATATAATCGTTATTGATACTTTCCTTACCTAGAAAGATATTCAACGCGTTTGTTTTAATACGTCTATCTCAAATTGAATCAATCCCTAAGACGGTGAACATATCGTAAAATTGCCAAAAAATGTCACTTTACATGCTCCATTCGCATTTATATTAAATTCCTTATACCTCGTACCACTATGTTCACTTTTTATCTCTGACTCAACGAATATGCGGGCTACCGAGCGAATCGAAAGCGATTCGATGTCGCAGTATGCCAAAGAATCGATGATTTCACTCGTGAAAGAGGAAAAAGAATCGCGTTTGCTATTTCTCCGATGTGACACGGTACAGTTGAAAATCTCGGCGTAAAAACATCGGGACCGGGAAACGTCCTATACGTCGTTAAACAAAATCCTCAACCACTTTCCCCCCAAGCGACAGAGTGCGTGGCCGCGGGTAATTGTGTGCGTGGTCGTGTTCCACGCCCGTTTTCTGAACCGAGCTGAGCCACCGCGACTGATCCCTGACGTCACTTCCGCCACTCGCGATGGCTCCCTCTTTTAAGATCCGACATAGATTGGGGGAGCAAGAACGAACTGTTCGTGCATGGAGTTTTACGGTTCGTCTTTGTTTGCCGTTCTTACGGTCGCAAAACGCGGTCCCGCAGGAGGAAACGGACAAAGAACGCGCAGAGTATAGGTACAGAGAGAAGCGAAGAAGACGCGAAACACGGATGAGAAATTTCACGTCCGACGTTTTTATCCGTTTCACGCGGCGTGCTTCGCATCATCGTGCCGAGGGAACGTCGCGCGAGGGGAAAAATTTCATTTGCAAAAACGAATCGTGCTCATTTCCACTTTCCGAAGGCACGCGGTTCCTCGTCAATTTATTTCGTGCCTACTAACTTGCGTGCGGCCTTTTTTCTCTTTTTCTTCGCTGTCTTTTCTTTTTTTTTTAGTGACCCTGGATTAACACACCAGCTTTTATGGGTTTCCCCTCGGCCGAGTTTTATGGTAGCTCGCGACGCAAGGGGCGACGCTACGTTGTTTCCGTTTGTATGGAAACAGTGAAATGTGAACGAGCGAACAGGATAGACAGGAAAGTTAACGATCGTGGATATATTCCGTCAAAGATTAACGCGGACTCGTTTGAAAACAATTTTCACAAGCTGTTTGCAACAAAGCTGGGAAAACTAGCGAGATCGCGGATTACACCGATCGCTTAAGCTTAAATTTTCAGTAAATAGTAAATAAGAGCAAGAGTAAGATCTCTGTAATTGCAAACCTCAAACTGCTGCGAAGTAAATTGTAGACCTTGGAATAATGGTTTGCTTTTCTTTAATCCTTTGAAGAATGGGTCTAGTTTTAAAGTACGAAACGTTACAGGGCAGAGTAAATTGCTCGGGTTAACTCTGGCGTACCGAGTCCCGAAAAATTTTTAAGCGGTTAAAGAGCAAGCCGTATTCTTAAAAAGGAAATCGTGGTTGCAGGATCTCTTCGTCCACGCTAAGATTTAAACTTGCGTACGAGTAAAACTGATATCCCCGTTTAATTTCGCGAAAGCTGAGCAAGCGAAGGGACAAAATTTATTTAATCGTTCAGACTTTGCGAAGAAAATTTCTTACCATTCCTTGGCTAGTGTGCATACGCGTGTATAAAACTGTAGCCAGCAAATACATAGTTTCGACGGAGTACACGTATGCATGCGACTCGCGATAGAAAATTTCATCCATTTTTATCGCACTGACTGACGGAACAGCGAGTAGATACGCGTCTACAGGATCGAATTAACTCGTAAAGCTTGAAAGTGGATTTTACGAAGGCTTTCGCAGATCAACCTCAAAAAGTAGTAAAGAATAACAATCGAGGTTTATGCGTAGTTGGTACGTTCCAAAAAAGCGCGATATAAAATGACGGCTTTCGCGGTCCTCGTTGAAACGACTGAAGTACGTCGCGGTTTATCGGGCAAATGGGTCAGCGCTTGATTGTGTGGTTTAGAATTAACAGAATCTGGCAATACGTCGTAAACGACACTGTTACGATTCCCAGTTTCCCGTGTGTAACGTCGACAAAGATGAAACGTTTCTTCGAAGGAAAAGTAGGAAGAACGAAGAACGATTAAGTACCGAATAATTCGAACGACGGTTCTCCAGAAACAATCGCTGCTTAATCAGCCTTCGTCGGTGAAACGAGCGATAACGAATAAACAAGAATTAAAGTAAGAACGAAATAGAAAAAAGAAAGAGAAGATATCCGCGTCTAACGCGTTCTGATAGAGTAAGTGCGTATCTACGCAACTGCTTCAGCAGCGATGTCTTTCATCGCGCAAAACGTCGGAAACGATAGGACGTCTGTTTATAATATATAAATTGAAAACCAGCCACAGAAGCCGCAAACGAAAAATCATTCGAGTTCGGACTTTTCGATCGCCAGCGCTTTTAATCCTGCGACAACCACGGCTAATTTTTCAATAGCCAACACCGCTGGTACGAAACCTGAAACGACTACGATGAAATTTCGACGGCATTCCCTGCCCCTTTTCCCCGGCTGTTTGATCAAGCGCTTAAATACTTGCGTCTACTTTGCGCGCACATGCACCAATACACGAACGTTGGACCGCCCGGAACGCGGCGTTTGTTGCGGTCCAATGAAAATCACATCGCACGGTAAATTCGAATTCCCTCTAATTTCCCTACTCATCCGGGTATGACATTATTGGAATAAAGGCTGGAGTCGCGACAGGAAATCGAAGCAACCGGACAAATATGTGACCGAAAGAGGAAAGAGAAAGAAGGGAAGAAAGGCGCGGAATAAAGTCGAGGAATTGAAAAAACACAAAGAGACAGAGGAAGTATAGGAGAAAGGAAAAAGAAGGAAAAGGGTGGAGTGGAAGACGCGGAGGAATCGGAAGGTGCATTGGAGAGGTTGCAGACGGTCGACGAGGCGATGCCCGGTGACTGTACGAGAAACATGGATGCACGAGGGTGGCTAAAAGGGACGAAGAGTGTCGGCTGACTGGGGAGCAAAGGCACGAGGGAACGCCGACGAGCGGCACGGAAGAAGAGGCTCGATATATACGTAGTACGTATGCAAGAGGGTGAAAAGAAACAGGGTGGAGAGACGTGGTAGAGAGAAGGGAGAGAAAAGGGAGTCGAGACGGAGGTGGAGAAGACGGCCGGCTTCAAAGGAGATAACGATCTTTGCTTACGTTAATTACCGTCTGACAAGGATGAACGACCGACCAGGGTAGATTCCGATCAAAATTGATTGTCTCGAGAAGAAGGCCGTGACTGAATGTGACCGAATCTGCGACTACCTGTTTCTTCGATAAATCATCCGGCGGTAAAGTAACCGTATTAATCCAAATCCGATTGAGAGGAGAAGCGTGATCGTACGTGGCGTATATCGAGCAAACAGTAAAATAACCGGGTAAATTATGTCGATCGTGCCGGGGACCAGCAACCATCGTATCGTCAGAGATGCTTGATAAATTGTTTCCGATAAGGCGACGCGGCCGCCTGCCGAACGAAATTGTAAGTGGAATATCGTTCGTCCTGGCCGGCCGGACTTGACACCAGAACGATTAAACTATCGATATTACGTGTTTCCGCGATAAATTCGTTGCGCGTGAAATTTTCGCACGATCCCGAATGCCAGTGAAACGCATTGCACCCGGCTGGTAATTCGTATTTACCGTACCCTGCTACCGAGGCAGATAAATAGCTTTCCGTCTAATAAAACGAATCTTTCGTTGGCTGCCTGTTAACGCATAAAGAACAGTTCACGAGTATTTTTCGTTATCGTTGCGTGTAATTGAGATGGCAAACTAGTACGATCGAGGTACTCAACCGATACAGAATATGAAACATCCTTCTTACGAGCGATAATCAAATTTCGTGCAATGAGACTTTCATATCGCGATTATGTAACTTCTTGTCGCTCGAACGTATATATGCGCATATGTAGAAATTGATTTCGATTTCGAATCTCGATTACGTAGTTTTTTCAAGTGAATCACTTTGGTAATCCTTTCTGTAAAGGCGCGTATCGTACGGTGCAAGTGGATCAAGTAAAAATCACTTGCTTACAAAATTGCTCGCGATTCTAATGAAATTCGTAAATCATCATGGACTTGTTAATTAATTGACGTAGCTTCGCTGAAGCGCATAATTCGGCATAATTTACTGCAATAGTAACCGTAGGCACTTTTAACGAACAGTATAAATACGTCAGTTTGCGCTTTCCCTTACATTTTGAGTGTAAACCTATTCGTATGTATTATGTTACGAATCACATCGTTTCGATATCTATAATCTCTATATTTATTTCTTTTTTTGAAATTCCAAAAAATATTTTCACACATACGTTTATATAACATTTAATCGAGAGTTGTTCGTAAAACGTAATAAAAATCTGTTTATAAATATCTACTACATTGTATTTGACAGCTATTGAAGCTATTACCTGGAAAAACGTTGTTTCAAAGCACTTGTGCAATTTCATCATTTCGCGTTACACATCCATAAACGCGTGTTTAAATAGTACGTCAAATAAATTGCTGGCCGATATTATTACGTGTGCATGAACGAGGCTCGATCTCGTCGCTATATGCACCTATATGTAATAGCTGGTTCTTATTATTGCGCAACGATACGTGAACTCTCGTGAAAAGAAACGTAGCCTGGAAAATGCTACAAGCGTGAATAAGAATTCAGGAGCAGCTGGAAATTGATTTGCTCGGGGTGATAGTCCCCAAACACGGAATACGGACCGGAAATGAAACAGCAACGTTCGCTTCGTCTAATAAAGCATTAACGAGAAATGCGTGGGTCGTTTATCGGTTTGTTGACAGCGATTCTATAAAGATAGGAAGGGACTTCCGGGAGCTATCAAAATTTTTACAACGATCCTTTGTCGATAAACGAACACTCGTCAAAGGGGAAGAAAAATTACACGACGTTGGTTGGAAAGCAACAAGAAGGTAGTTTCTAGAATCCAGGGGATCAGTTAATCGTCCTGAGATGGAACGGAATTCGCGAGCCGTTTAAATAATTATTGCACGCCACACTCGATGGGCCATAGCGAGTTCGAAGCAAAAATAACTCTCGCGTAATTACTTCAACTTTCCACGTGAACTTTAAATACAAATTAAAGTGAAAATCGATGCTCCGATGAAACGAGTTATAAAATGACTGTGCATTTTCTTGCACACAAGTCTTTTTCAATGAAAAGCTGAGAGATCGATGGAAAATGAAATTCTTAAGGAAGAAAGAAATACTAATTAATTTTTCACATTCGATATCCTATTACAAAAACGTTTAATTTCTTGAAAGGCTCTGAAATTTGTTTAAATATTCGAGAACGATCGTAAAATTTCTTGCAACGTCGAAATGGATATATCGAAATTTCTCTAAACACTGGAAAAAGATCGATTTCATCACGATGCGTATTTGTTTAAAAGCGAAATTCCAAGCGGCATTCGTATTACATCGATCCGGTTGTGCCGTGGATGGTAGAAGAAATACTCGAGTGTACGGAATTAAAAGCGTACACATAGATTAGGTTGTGCGCGTTCTACGGCATCGCAGGCTCGCGAAGCACCGTTAAAGACCCGGGTACGAAAGGTCCACCTCCAACTGATTACCGTTCTCCTCAAACAAATTACATCGATAAGCCACGCTAATCCGTGAATAGAGAGACGCTCTTATACGGATAAAAGCGTGCAGAGGCAAGGCAAATCTCGGAGCCTCGGAAAAACAGGAATTGGGTCGATCGACCGAACTCTTTAGTCTTTACCTCCGGTGAATAATGCCGCCGCCGCCGCTCGAGAGGCCTCTTCGTCCCTGCTTTAATGGAAGAACTGGCTACCTAAACCCCATGGAGAATCGTCGCTTAACATACCCTGGGACGATAATCAAATAGTAACGACGCGTAATTGTTGAGAGCCGCTAATACGAGACCCGAGCATTCCGCGTGGCTTTCGATAAATGTTTCACGACTCGACCGTATCGTAAACGCCAGTCAACCAGCCGGAATTTCTCCTAAGAACGCTACCGCGCCATGTAATGTTTGTTCCGACACCGACTAGTAAAATATTTACTGGCCCGTATTTTCGTAACGACCGACGCGAAAACGGAACCACCGTTACGAGCGCCGTGTACTTTCAATCCGGACAACTGTCCGTAAGAACATCCGTGACGAATAATACGATGGTCGCGAACAACGCCGATTCTTGTCCTCTGTTACGGATTTTTCACACACTCGGCCGGTTAGCCAAATATCGAATATTCGCTCGTCAAATTCCCAACCATTCGAAAACCGCAACTTTACAATGGAACGACAAACTTTCTTGACCCGTGCTCGTACTCGCATCGAACGCGGTTATAAAAGCGTTGCGTTTCCGCGTCGGTGCTATGTGGAACGCGTTTTACCGCCTTCTTTTATTACCGTAATAGAACGTATTGCTGTACGTGTACGCGAAGTTCGCCAGAACACGCCGATGCTTTAGCTACGACCGGGCGTCGTTGAGGAACAAACGGCCAGTTTAGGGCAAACGTTTCAAAGTTTCCGTTTTAATCGTGGAAAGAGCGTGGTTAGTACGTGACTTTGATGGCAGCGATACCGGAACCAGGAAGACACGATGGTCGAGGTGAATCGAATATTCCAATCAATGATTAACGAAGCGTGATCAAGATTTTGGTGACAGTGACATTGCCGATCGAAGCTAAAACGATACGATTGAAATTAATGAAATTTAGAAACCGACAAGATCCATCTACGTTGGTATACGAGTATAGATACCGGATAAAGCAGGTGTGCGTTAACTGTAATTCAAAAGTCGACGTTTTAATCGTACAAGCTGATCGTACATGAAGTAAAACGCAACCCGTATTTATATGTAATTCTTTAAATCGAGTATAAAGCGTTCTTTACGCTTTGCAAGTATTTACCATGGCGCCAGTATAAAAATAAGAGTAAAATTAGCTCTATAACTAACCCATAGGCAAAAAAAGATAATTAATTCGTAAGAACGATTAAACGTTCTTGCACGTACAAATACGAGGAACGCAGAAATAGCTCGACCAGCATCGATAACAAAGGACAAATGAAGCGTGGAAATTATTTTACGTTAAAATAAACATATACATACGTAGTTGATATAACGCGTTAATAACTAAAAGAAACGGTCGTTGTTTACTTGTATTGCTACAAATATTATCTCGTGCAATTTCCAGCACGTTGTAAATGTAAATATCTCCTACGATCGAGTCCGTTAAATTTGTTAAAATTGCGATCAACGATCTACGGAGATCCGTCATCGAAAACGTTGGGTGAAAATCGACGACGTTGTTTTATTTTTGGGAATAAGAAGATCTTTCATTAATATTGGATAATGGAATTAAATCGAGAAAGTAAATGGAGAATGAAAAAGGAAGGTACGAGATGCGGAGTTGCGAAAAATTGGCAGCCTGAAAAAATGAAATTATAAATGATATTTTTATTTAAAAAATTCGACGATAGTCAATAGTTAAAAGGTAACGTGACACTATCGTGTCATCTATTTTTTTCTCTATTTGCTAAAAAATTGAAATCTGTTTGCAGGTCGAGTATTTTTTGACCGAACCTCGTATCTGCTACATTCGCGTGAAATTTCAACGATAAAAGTCCGCTATTACGCACAACGAAAACTAAACCTTTTGATCTCGCTAAATGGCTGTCATTTGTTCCTAACTTAACCCCTGAAACGAGCAATTATCATTCAAAGTACGTATACGCGCAACGTTGAACACTGATTGAATATATGTTTGCGTAGGGTGGAGGTCCGCACAGGGGTGTAAAGCGTATAAATACGAAGAGTCTCGCATCCACGGCCAGGACGAATCGAATGAATCTATAACGGATATGACAGAAGGGTTACCGTTTTTCCCATTACTCTACCCTTGTGTATCAGAATCCGGAAATTACCTGCCGTCGTATTATCATACAAGGGTCAAATCGAGACCTCGGTTGTCCCTCTCGGCTCGATTCAAGCCCGCGTTATCCTGCTGCTTTTTCTATCTCCGTTCGGTTCATAGTCTTCTCCGGTGCACACACGCGAGATACGAGCTCGTCGTTCGCCAATCAATAGCCTACGTGCCCTGCAGTCCGAATTTTCGACGCTGTTGCCGGGAATGAAACTGCCCCGGAATGTATCCGCTTGCGGTTAAAATATCTGCCCATGTGCTCGAACCGTTCGGAAGATTTCGTTGCCGCTCGAGCTAACGGCACACGACCACCGACGTTTTGTCCAACGTTCCACGGGAAATTAGTCGTCGTTCGTTTCTCCGTCGAGAACCGATTTCGAGTACAACGAAACGCGACGGAGATTCTTGAAAATCAGAAAATCAATAAAAACATCTTCTCTTTTATCTCGTCTCTCTCTCTCTCTCTCTCTCTTGTAACATAGAACACGCTTACAAACGAATCATTCGCGAAGCGTCATCTCTTCGAGAGCTCCGCTTGGGTTGATAATTTATTCGAAAACCGCGATGTATCCGAGAGTCGTAAACCCGGCCTTCCGTCACATTGCGTCGCGGCAGAAAGTTTGCCGTTTAGTCGCATCCGGCGTGGTTCGTTTGAAACGCGCGCTTAAACTCATGCAAACGTGACTGCTTTCGCGAAAGAACCGAGGAAAAATATCTTCTCCGCGCGGCTGGAAAACGTTTAATTGTTCCGGCGGATAATTTTTCATGGAGACGGTGGTGGTCGTGCGCGGGATACTTTTGTTGTGCCATTTCGCCGTTGTTTGGTGCGTTCGCAGCCAGAAGGGTTGCGATACGCGACCAGACGCAGCGCACGAGGCATGAATAACGCGGTTAGATATGAAAGGCTATCACGGGGAATTAAAGCGTAATCGTTTTACCAAAGAAAGGAATTAAGCTGTACACTTTTGGCAGGGGGCTGAACTTCTGCTTTGGTCACGAAGCAGCGAATTTCATCGCGCGGTTTTAAACACCGGACTTGTGCGCGATGTTTGTTGCCGCTACGAATCCGGGCAACACGATCCATCAACGTGAGAACATCCATCTGGTCGCGTGCTGGGATATTCTGCTTAAATACTTTGCGACGAAATATCAGGATTGAAGGAAACGTTTATGTTGAAAGTGTCGGGCCAATGTTTTATTTTCAGATCGTTTATGGACTAATCGGGCGGAGCGAGCATTTAGCGCGGACCGGTTAAACGAATATCGATAACAAGGCGAAACTTGCAAATTGGAGATAAGAAAAGAGTATATGTTACTTTTAAAGAAAATTTTACGACTACCTAATACTATCGTACGATAGAAAATATGTAATATTAGGAAATTCCATTCGTCGGAGAATTTTTCCTCGAGAAGTTTCTTTCGTTCGAAAATGAAAGGGAATCGGATCAGTCAGGGATTGGCAGTGAATTTCAGGAACACTGGGAACTTGCCGATACTCTGCAGGAAGGACGTAAAAATCGATAGCTCGCATACTCTATGGAATCGGGCAGATAAAGCTCCTTCGAAACATACCCATTGGCAACTTTAAATATCTCCGCGTGTCTGCTCTTCGTTGATCGTAACATGTAACTATTAGCGGATACGCACGAACATCGTTATCCTTGGAAATACGATACAGAACTAGAATATGATTAATTGCTTCGAAAAATAAATCTACTTTGTTTTCATTATCGTCGTTGTTCGTTTTCAAAGAGTCGGCAAGAATACAATAAATTTATCTTGAAGAATAAAAAAAATCTTCTTACCGTAACGTTTGATTACGACGTCGATCGAAATGTTTTCTCGTTCGTTAAAATCCGTATGTGTACGTTGATCAAAATAATTTACTGATTTCGATTCACCAAAGTCGTTCTAATAGCTGTTCACGGTGCGAGCCTTTCGAAGTTTTTCAAACTTTGTCAATTTAAAAATAATAAAGATAAAGGTTCGCATTTTCTTAGATGTAGCTGAAATTAACAAAAGTTTTGCAAGTATAATTTTAGAGGAATTTAGTCGCAATGATACACGATCGTATTATTATTGGCATCTATCGTTATTCCGCCACGCGAAAAATTATACTTTTACGTTTAGAAAAGGAGCACGGAGGTAAATGAATAAATATCGATAATTCTTTATTATTTTTGGCGACAAGAGAACGTTCTAAGAAACGTATTATTCATAAACGTGAATATTGTTAGAGAGATAGGAAGAGAGAGGGAAAGAGAAATTCATCCAAATTTTATTAAAATAAATAGCGAAATATTTTTCAACGTCGATTTCACGACTATAAAAAGATATTTTCTTTAGAAGCTTGAATCGATATCGAAGGTTTGCAAGTTTTAACAATAGCCACCGTTAAATGATTTAAAATTTGTTAACATTCATCCGAGTGACTCGAATACGATCAAATAAGGAAGACGTTTTATATTCGAAACCGCTGTAATTCGTGGCGCAGTAAAAAATTTACGGACGAAGAAAACTCATGAAAGACTTATCTCTAAAAATTCCAGGTATATCTGAATATGCTCTACTTATTTGCAGAGCATTTTTTGCACGGCTAGATCTGGAATTGCGGTTTCGCTATGCTGGTGCATTTTGCGCGTAATTGAGAGTTCCCGATGAATGTGGCGAGCCGATATTTTTGCGAGGCCGATGAAGGAGCACGAGGATCGTAAATATACCTGTCGGCATTCGTCTTCCAACTGTTGGATTGCTTTACAGCTTGCTTGGAAGACCGTGGCACGGTTATGAAAAGAAACTGCTAGCGTGCCAGTTCGCGATCGTCCTGAAAGAACCGAATCCTTCCCGTCTCGATATTTTTTAAATTCGTAGCTCTGGCGCGTGCGCTTTCGAGAGATATTAAGCGAACGCAGGATATTCCTAGCATAGTTTAATCTCTTACATTGGTTACACGTAATCACCGCGTGGTAAATGTAACTGTTTCTTCACATTTTCTACCATCTTTGATAAAAGTATGTACTCGAGCCACGAACGTTCCGTTAACGAACGTTTCTGTCGATGAAGCGCTCAACTTGCAGAAATTTTTCTGTTCCTAAAATATCGTCGTTTAGAAACGAAACGTATCGATAACCGGAGAGGGAAGGCGACGGTGAGTTTTAAATCGAAACATTTAATTAAATGTCTCGTGTACGCGTATTACGCGTATGCCAAATACGATCGTATTCGTGTACAATAGCGTGGTGGTTCTATCGATCTCGAATTTCATGTAAATTACAATTTCTATTCCTAGCCAGCTTTTCCTTACGTCCGTTTCCCCACCGATTTCCGCCAATCCTCTGTAGTAGCGTCAAGACACGTCGCAGCGGTAAATTCATAAGGTCGGAGATAATCAACGTTTGACGTTTCCATTTCTTCTCGCGAATGAATATGACTCGTTTGCAAGGCTGTGAGAAACGCGTAGCCTTCTATCTCGTGGTTTTGTCGATGCACGCTGTTGGAGCATCGACTATACGTGACATTCGAAAGAATCAACCGCGTGATGCTCACATTTGCGTGGAACGCGCGCGGATTGATCGTTTCCAGAATCTGTGTGGTAAACTAGAACGGTTGTACGATGGAACAAGCGAGATGTACAGGCAGTGGAGGTTCGGTCGTTACGCGTAATACACGTGGAAACGTTGTTAATTATAGCGAAGTGCGCATAGCCGGCCGCGAAACAAGCCGTTCGAAAATTAGCAAATATCCGCTAATGCCGCACGAGCCGTGGTATCAAGCAGCCCAGATCGTACCACGGGCCGATTAAAAAATCGTAAACGCGCTCACGCGAATAAGCCACCGAACGTTAACGTTACGTTCGAACGTAGTAAAGGAAATTTCTGCACACGGCCATCTCGTTCTCGAAAGCGCGAAACGACCGCACGGTCGAGCAAAGCGCGATTAAAAGGGCCCAAAGGCCCACTGGACGGCTGCTTCGGACGAGCAACCGCCGCGCCGTTCTATTTCCCCTAATGCTTCGAATCTCGCCCTGTCTCTCTTCCTCCTGCTTCGTCCGATTTCGTTCCTCCCTTAATCTGCCACAATTCCGCGAATTTACCACGCTCTCGTTCCCCTTCGTTTCTCATTTGCACCGTTCGCTCAGTTTCCCTTATAGCTTTTTCTTTTCTGGTCCGTGCTTAGCGCGCGTTGCCTTCCGATCCTTGTGCTCGAATCTATTTCTCCACGATGCGTTCGGTGACGCGAGGGCGGGTGCGTGTCTGCCTCGGAGAGCCGGTTCGAAAGTTACGGGGAATTTTTTGCCTCGCGCCGTACCACGGCTTGTTTCTGTTTTGTTGGGTATCTTGGCAGAGGAAAGCGGATAGGGGCGGGAAGAAGCATGGGAGGCAGAATCGAGACGGAACGAGAAAAACAGATGCGCGGATAAATAGAAGAGAAAATAGGAGCGTGACAAAGACGGAATGACGCGTGATAGGGGAGATGCTCGGCGAAAATTAAGGGAGAAAATTGTGCGCGACTTATGGCACGCTTCCAGAGCACCGTGTACGCCGTAACAGCCGGCATTACGATGGCCCTGTGTTTTGATAAGTATTTGCGTTTATGGTTTATAAAGACAACTGGTGTGTCAACCGGTATTCTTTCCTTTTTAGCTGCACAATTGATTGGCAATGTTCGTGCTGCGGTCCTCGAAATTGGATTAAAGTTGTTTGTCCGCAAGTAGGTAACGCGATAAAACTAGTTTCTATGGGTCCGATAAAGATGTGAGCGCGGGTTTATATTTTCGTAATGGACTTTTACAGGCGTTTCTATTGGCTCGATAAAATACGATTTTCGCTCGAAATTGGAGTATTTAGGAGATAAATTAAATCTTACGCCAATATCCTTTAAACGTAACGAATCTTTTCGTAACACGCAATTCCTTCTAAAAAAATTACGAATCTCGATTCCGTGGGCAAAATTACACACAGGTCGTAGAACGCTCTTATTAAAAGAAAGTATTAAAACGTAATTCGAGTTTTCGTTTCATTGCCTTAAATTATTTAAAGAAAATATCATGTATTATTTTTTGATATTAGCAGACCATTTCGGAACTTAATCAAGATCTAAATAAGACCACCGAGAAATTGTACAGCCGAACTAAATTAACTTCACCTTCCAGGATTTATATTTCAAATTAACTCTTTCGACAAAAAAGTGTCCATTTTTTATTCCTACTTATCTGACACGGTAAACTATACACATTCGTACAGTCTAACCTGTAGATGTTAATCGTTTATGAATCAACGAATGTTGCGACTGGAAAGCAAAGTAATAACTGTACGTGTAAAAAATAGAGAGGTACGTTTCACCGAGAAAATTTTATTCAGTGTATTATGGCAGTATTCGCGTTCGATCTAAATAACGTAATAAACAAGTGGACGAGTAATATTTGTTTATTACGAGTATTCAGGAAGATACTAAATGAAATCCTCTTTCGAAAATATTGCCGCACACTTGTTACACGTTGCGGCCAATACCGAACAGCCTCGCTTCATTAAGCGTTCCACGGCCTGGGTTCGGTTAAAACAGAAACATCCAACGGAAACGCTTAATCACCCTCTTCTCCGCCTCTTTTCGTCAAAGCCGCACGGTGTACGCGTTCCTCGCTCATCCCTCTTACTGGATGCGCATCTGTCTCCTGTTGGCGCGTTCCTCCGCGCGATTCCAATCTTCTGGCGCAAGATTCATAAAACGAGTTTCTATGTATATATATTTATATGAAATCGAAGACAAACGTTGTTCCATGGTTGCGCGCTGTATCGATTCATGTTCATCTAGGCAAGATGAAAAACAAGCGCAGATCGTTTAATGCGCGACCTGTGCGCCATTTGAAAGTGTGGAAAACCAATACGGGGTTATCGTTCCAGCAGCCGGGCCGAGAGTGCAGTTTTATTGGAATTAGTTTGAAACGAGAGAGCGAGAGTCGAACGACGAAAATAACGGTTGAATAGAGATGCTCGAAGCGCGAAAAGTTTCTCGTTATACAGAGAGCAACCGGCCGATATACCATCGGAAGTAGCGAAATTGATGATTTCGATGCTTACTTTATTAACACGTCGCGGCCGGTCAGAAAATCGCCGGCTAACTAAATAGCACTCTGTCGCTGCGCATCGATTATCCGCCATCGTTCATTTTCAAAGCTCGTCGTCTCCGTTATTATCTCGTGAAATTAGTTTAAACGGAAGGAAGAGTTAGGTGGGCCGCCGTTAGCCGCGGCAGAGGACATTAATTTATAACAAGCTCCCTTGAAATTAACCGTCGATGGAAATTAAATGTCGCGCCGAATTTACAGCGTTAACGAATAGAAAGGCGTTAATCGCCGGTCACCAGATAGCAAGGTGAAATTCATCGTTGGGAATTACAACTGGGAAGAACGTTGCCTTTGCGAACCACGCCAACTTTTTGTCCGATTAAACGAAACGAAATACGACGAAATTTTACGTAAGGTAAAAATATAAAACTGATCGTAAGATACGTAACGTTGATACGATTCGCTCAACACCGAAAAGAAAATACACGAATTACGGCTGCTGGTATAATCGCTGTTCGAGTTTCGAGGACAAGTGGAAAAGCGAGGACGCCGAAGCGTAAGAAAAAAGCGAACCGCGACGAAGAGACACGGTGATGTGGCGATGCTGCGAGAGTCGAGGGGAACGCGTGGTTTTTTGTAAATATGGCAACACGTACACACGGTCGCTGCTCGGATCGTAAAAGGTAAGGAGAAAGGGAAAGCGAAGCGGAATAAAGAGAAGAGACGTGTTCGAGCGGACGACGAAAGGGTTGGATATCGAAAGGAATATATAGTCGTGTGTTCCGCGCGACACACGAGTTATCGATATCATAACTCGAGGAACTTGGATACATGCTGCCTCGTCGTGTATTCTCTGGGCGGCGCGACGCGACGCGTCCTCCGGATCGTTGTCGTCGCTGTTCCTTCGTCTCTCCTCGCCCTTTCTTCCGCTCCTCTTGGCTATATAATGCTCGAATCTGAGCAACTTTTTTATTTATCGGCTTCCTCGGAAAATGTCTCGCTGCCGTTTCCTCTTTTGCACCCTCGACGATCTCCGTGCACTTCCGCGCTCCCTGAGCCACGTTTCCTGTTCCCGCGCAACCCGCCTCTTTCTTCTCTGGCCTTTTTTCAAGCCGAGCGACAACCCCTGTCTTTGTTCTCCCCCGGCTCTTCCCTTCTTCCTCTTTTTCTTCTCGTTTCCACGCTCCATCTTTATTGCCTCTTGTATTTTCCGCTATCCCTACCCTCGGTTCTGCTCAGCTTCGCGTATTTGTAGCGGTCTTTTTCCTCGCCCCTTGCTCGGCCGGTTTCTCCGTCTCGTTTTTCCGAGTAATTCTGCGCGCTCGTCTCATCAGAACGCGGCGGTCGGTGTCCTACGGATTCTGACGCTGTCTCGTTTCCCGTGAAAGCTAATTGTACTCGTTGCTTCTTGTCGTCGCGAGCCAACTCCACGTCGTTCTTAGTTGCAGAGCTGGAAACTGGGTCTTTCTTAACTGGGTTGGAGTGCATGCCTGTACGCTGGTTGGTTCGTCGGTGTGAGCGCGGGCGGCTGCATCTCTCTGTGCCGCCGTGCGAAACTATACAGGACGATACACGCTCGTATACTTATCCGAGATTGTATATATGCCGAAGGGTAGAGAAGCGGCAAAGCGAGAGGGAGCCAAAGCGGAAGAAAGGGAGAAGGGAGAAACTCAAAGCGGACTAGTAGACGAGGAGGACGACGCAAGCTTACCGTGAATTTAAGCTAACGTCTTCGACTGGAACGCCACGTGAATTAATCCGGTTAATTGTTGTATACTCTGCTTCCCTCTACGCCGCTTCTTTGCGCTTAATTAGACACGTTCGACTACGCCAGGAGAGCAAGTTAAACGGCGTTTAATACGAGACGAAAAGCTGAGGGATCGGGATCTGGCTGCTGGTGTTTGACTTTCGGCGTCGTTTGGTCACTGATTAAAAATCGTCCGTCGAAATATTCGGTAATCCTGTCGCGACGGATCGTAATCGCTTTTGTAGAGAATCGACCCGTGCCAGCCGAGCGAACGAAGGAGAAAGACGCGCTCGTCTTTAATTTCGTCGAAGACGAAGTGGGCTTTTTACCGGGGCTAATTCGGTCGGCAAGGGTGAAAGCACTTCCGAGGGAGTGCCTCTTTGGATTATTAATTTCACATTTCCCGGCAAGATCGAGCGGCCCCCGAAACCTATTTGAAATTCACCATCGTTCGTCGTAAATCGGTTTGTATCTAGCTACTTTATTCGAAGATCGACAGGTCTTTCGACCTGCGGCTCGCTTTTAAAATTCGCCGGTTCGCAGCTCGAAAAGCGGGAATGGCCGGCGAACCAATCGAAACTATCCACCTTTATTCGCGCAACGCGAACAAGTTTCCATTTCGTTGAAATCGATGTCGATTTTTACAAACGCGAATCCGGTGGAAATCGTCGGAGATAAAAGTGGCGTGTAAGATATCTTTCGCCTTTTTTGTTTCTGATACCCGTAAATTTCAGACGTTGATATCAATCGTACACGACCGGTGGTGAAACAGATGTACGAAAGCGAAAAGTTCGACGCGATAAATGGAGGAGGATTGGTCAGGGAAATCTTGTTTCGAAGATGAAGCGGGGCGACCGTCGCAGATATCGGGGTGAAAATGGGATAGTACGGGTTCGAGAGAGGGTATAACGGTGTGGCTGATGAATAGATCAAAGATGGTCAGGCAACGTCTGTACGTTTTATCACTGGAGAATCTCCCTTGCTGTACTGCTACTAGATCCAGACTCGGATCCAGATCGTGCAGAGCTGTTAATCCGCTTTCCCGTTTCTTTGCTACCGCAAAACGATATTTAGTCGTACCGATACGTTTATTTCGCTTAACTGTTTCTAATCTTAATTAGTATGCGCCACGTGAAATTATTTCTTCGCGTTATATGTTTTCGAGTTTACAATCGCGTAACTTAATAAAAATTTCTCTACAGAGATCAAAGGCGTATTTAGGCCACTAACGTGTCTCGTCCATTTAAACGCTCCAACGATGTCGATACGCGACATAAAAATCGGTTCGCGCAAAAAGCGTTACTCGAACGAGGAGAACGTTCGAAAAAAAGAATGATTGGCTGGATCGTAAATCGCATCGTTATATCGCGACATCAGCGAGACATTTGTCGTCATCGATAAAAATTGTTCAGGCAAATTTCCTTCTTTTCCTTTGGTTTTTTATTTTTTTTCGTCGGTGATAACGATACATCGTTGTTGAGTCTTCCCTGACAGGTTTTTGTTTCCCGTGACTGACGTAAAAAGGAGGTTTGACACTTGCTGCACTTTATAACGAGACTGTCGCCATATAGATCTGTCATAGCCATACGTGTTGAACCTTTTGTGCAACTAGCAGAAAAGGAGAAAGAATACGGGGTGAGAGAGCACCGTCGAGAGAGAATACAAACAGAGGACACAGAAAGGAGCAAAGACAGGGACAGAGGGCTAGCGCTTTAGTCAGCTATTAATTTTGTATTTCGCTTAAACACGCGACGATGGGACTGCACCAGACGGAAATTCATTTCCAGCGCTCTCTCTCTCTTAGTGCAGCGGAGCGACCACGACTCTTATTGGATTCCCTAGCCGAGAGGCCTCGCTCTGCTCTCAGTTACAGAAGCGGTTTATCGAAAGTTTAAATTATTTCACCGCACGGCGTCGACCGACCGAGCGAGAGAGACTCGGATCCGCTTGATTTTCTGTCAGCTCGAAAGAGAGAAACAGGCTGGAGCGAAGGGCGGAATATCAACCGGCGAGTGACACGCGTGAAAAAATGAAAACAAACGACGAAAGATGGAAGGTTTTGCCACGCAAAACCAAAAGGAAATCGATAGAAAATACTCGATCTATAAAGGAAACTTGTTTGTTTCGCTCTATTTCGATAGAAAGTACAACAAAAGTGAAAATAAACTTGCGAAAAGACGGAGAAGCGATCGAGACGAATTGCAGATATAAAGGAGCGAATAAATAAACGAGTACGAAGAGGGTAATGAAAAGCAGCGTTAGGAAAAGAAAGGGGAATTGGGAATAGCGAAAATTAAGAGAGCTCGCGGGAACGGAAGAGTCTCGAGGGACTCGCCAGCCGGAAGACACCGCGGAGAGAATCGAAAGAAACAACCGGAGAATACGAAAGGTTGCGGAAAAAGTATAGTTCGTGGGGTTATGGGCGAGAAGCGAGAGAGTCTTTCGTCAAACGGGCGCGGTTGGTTCCTGCCTTATATATGCCTCTCTCTGTCTCCTCATCTGGGAAAATCGATGTTCCGCGACCTGGAACGAAATTCCAGGGAAGATTCCAGACGGAAGACCGTTTTCGCGGAAATTCTCGCGAGTTAATCGCAAATAACGCCCGCGCGCAGCCGAGACGATGCTCGCTTAGCTATTTCGTAGCAGGACGCAATTCGATATCGTGATATAATAAAAAAAGAAAGAAAAAGCAAAGAGAGAAAGCGAGAGGAGCGGAAAGAAAGAAGAAAGAGTTTGAAAAGAGAGAGAAAAATAAAAAAAAAGAGGGAGGTGGGACAAACATCCGGCGAAACGGTACCATGGGACGCTAAATACGCGCGGGCCAGCTGCGTGTAAACGATAAATCGGGTGCACGGGGCGGGCCAATTATGCCGTTCCATCGGCAGAATTATTGATGTTCGATGTGGTTCCGACAACCAGATTCCGGGCAAACGACGACTTGCTCGCACGGATACGGAAATTGAATTTTCTCGCTCGACGAATTCGTCGCGGTACGGACACGTTGTCCGCGGAAATTCTCCTGGAGGTTTTTCCATGACGGAACAAAGAGGGGCAGCGAGCGGCGTATCAGCCGATGCCGACCTCGCCAGACATTTAATTGATCATTTTCTGGCCGCTGAATGACGTGGAAATTGTTCGCTCGTTCCGACCAGACCCCCTCTCCGCTCTCTCTCTCTCTCTCTCTCTCTCTCCCTCTATTCTCCATTCTGTTTCCCTCTCTTCGTCTAGCTTGCTCTTTCGTTATTGCCACGGGAATATCGTTATACCCTTGGAACGTGGTCGGCTAATGCGATCTTGATCGTCATCGCTTTGAACTGGAACGCGTTTGTCCGTTCGTTCGATCGCGGAACGACGCTCCGATACTCATAGGAGCACACGAGCGTGCTTTCGGTCTTTGCGTCCGGACAAATATCCGAACCAGCGTTTGTTTAATCGATTCGACGGACTGCCCTCGATCGATAAAGACACGATGATTACACGTGAAATTACGGCATAGTCATCGAGGGTCGAAAGTGTCGAGTCGCGGTGACGTTAGAGAGCTCGTTGCCAAATCTTATAACGTGCGAATCTTCGGAATATCGCGTTAGATGAATATGGAAATTTCATTCCGTTTTATCGAGGAAAATTGAAAGACCGCCAGACGACTTCGTTCCCAGCTGCGTACTCTTCGTTATCGCTGTCGTGTCTTTTCGTCGCCTCTCTACCACCAAATTTTTCATGCTTGGGATGGAAGCTATTATACAGGTTGTAACGGTACACGTGGAACCTAAAAAACGACGAAAAAACTTTGTGCGATCGTACGTTCTATCCGTTTTCGTCTACGAGATAAGTATAACGAAATTTTTATTTCGATTTTGCCTTATCTAATTATCTTTACGGAAGATGCTCGAAACGATCGTGTTGCGTTTCAAGGCAAGCCTGTAGACGCGTTGTCGTGAATCCGGTTACACTCCGAATGGGTTCCTGAATTATGCATTTCCCGAATTCGTCGTAAAGCTTGTTCTGTTCCGAACCTTGGTATCTCGATACTTTAAATAGATTTCAATTGCTTGTACGAAATTCTTTGTATCGATGGATACGATCGGAGACGGATAGAGCATGTATTTATACAAACTCTCTTAACATACGTTCTGTTACACCTTGTATAAGCTATTTTGATATCGTTGTTGAAAACTTCTTTTATATTTTACAATTCCTGGTAATCGCCATACGATACAAGTCAATCGATAAACGCAGCATAGTGCTAACATCGATAAAGCAAATCGAGGATTTGGCAAGAACGATGATAGCCGAAGTCGGTAGGTTTCGGCGATCCACTTATGCGAAACCCATACGTATAACTCAAGAGCCATTTCAAGGCAATGAATATTTCCTAGGTCAGTTGTCTTCCGAACTGCGAATCTCTCTTCCGTTTTTGCTTTCATTCGAGAATCAATCGCTTCCGTAAATCCGTTGTCGTCGATCGCACTACCGCCAATTCCGTAGAGCCTTCGTTGTCTTCGAGTAAAACATACCCATTTTCGATTTTCGATTTTCGATTTTCGATTTTCGACAATATTTTCTCTTGGCAAATCCGTCGGTAGCATTTTCTCGGTATATACATCGGCGATTTTACGCGTTTCTTGCGTACATCGTTTTCAACGAATATGATACCTCGTACGATTAATTACGATCGAAATTTCACAAACGTAATAACATTCTTGTTTGCACAACGGTTTCCATACAAATTTTGTCATCGTCCCCCAACAAAACTTTATTTACGTCGCCCGTAGCATCTTGACTAGAAGGTTGTAATAGGAATATCAAACGTGAAAAAGGTAATAACAACGCGATTGCTATTTAAGAAGAACACACGAATCAAAGAAAAAAAAAAAAAAAAAAAGTAAACTACGACTGTCCGGGAAGCGTGCCATTATTTCGGCAGAATCAATTAACGCGAGGTTCGCGAGCAGTCGGTTCGATGCGTTTGCCAGGTCGTTCAATCGCGGCAGTCCCGTAATCGATATTTACACGTGGTTCGGTCAAACTGTCAGGCAGCTGTACGCGTGTCGCTCGACATTTCAATGAATAAAGTGACCAGCGTCACCCTAAATTTTCATGCCCCACGCTGAGAGGGACCAGTCGATCCCCTTCTGCGAATTATCGTCGCTAGACATTATGGTTTTCGTTCAACCCCTATGAGAGCCCTACGAAAGTACCCCGACATCATGACGAGAATCGGCTCGAGACTGTCCGAACGTATTTTTCCTTGATTATTTTACTGCACGTCGGATCGTCCTACTACTAATCGCGGAGAGGATCGTTTCGGACGAACCCTACGTGCAAAGTCAACTCTGATATTTTCAGTAATGCCACGGCGACGTGCGCAGCTCGGTTTGCGTCGCGTCGCACGATCCACCGGTGACACTGGATACGCAGTGATGTCTATAAATCAGAGGTTAATGACGGTGGCGGGTATGATAATCGTCCCGTAACGATGGCGGCACGACGCAGCCGGCGCCGTGTACCTACGCGAGGTTGGGATTTTGTCCTGCACCGATATACGATAAAACGAGTAGAAGTCGGTCGCCACGATGTTGATATCGTATTGTATAATACGGGGTCAGCATGAATTATGGTAACAGATAGATAGTTATGCACGCATACTGTTCCTTAATAAGCGGTTGATAACGCCGGACGAGTATAAATCATTCTTCGTAATTGGCGCGATCCACTTACACCGTTTACTCGGTTGAATATCGCCGAGATTGAAAAGCTCGTTTCGTTTCGCTGTTGCGGATGTGGATCGAGAAGCGATTCTGATTTCGTTCTAATCTCTAACGTCCCGTTTTAACGGCCAATTAAAAGTTGAACAAGAATTTCCTTTTTTCTTCCTTCTTCTTTCTTTGTTTTTTGTTGTTGTTGGGAATAAAGTAGTCGTTAAAAGTAGTTTCGGGCAAATTTAGATGGTGGATGAACTGGAAAGTTAGAGGAACGAAGAAAGAAGCGATCACTTTAAGCGCACAGACGCAAAGCGTTGTTGAATGTTGGCGTAAGATATAAATCAAAAATTATGTGTTGCGCTTCGAAAGGGGTATTTTATTATTTCACCCGCGTAGCAAACCTCGGTATTGAATTAGACGAAGCAGCTGGGCCCGCATGAATCGTTTATGTATCTGGGCGCCGCGCCGAGCGGACGTACTTATTGAATTAAACATATTTATTTTTATTTGTATCTATTACATGGTTCGTAACATCGTATTTAAAGCCGACTGGTCGTCTTTCGTAGAAATCATTTCTTTATTTCAGGAGAAATACGACTCGGGAGAGTAATATCGTGAGATCGTATCGTCGGTTTACTAGAACGGGGGTAATCTTGCCTACTAAAATTATACTATCTAATAAGAAAAATGTCATAACCCATAAACTCTATCGATTCTTTTTCTCTTTCTTTTTTAACGGCGAGCAATAGTTTACTAGAAATTCGGGAAAAATTCGCTGCATTGACGTGTCATTCTCAGAATCAATACGTTAGAATAAACGCAATGAAACGCGAATAAATTATTTTTCGTCGAAAATGACAGATCGAAGCATAAATGTTAAGTAGCTATATATGTATTTAATAATCAAAGAGATCAATTATTACGCGAATTAAAATTTCCAAACTCGCGGATGACGTTTCTCTACGCGTACAATATTAATAATAGGAGAAATTCGGAACATATACCGTCGCTTAATCCTAACGAGAGCACAGGTATTTCGAAGCTCGTTGATCTGGAGCAGCGGAAACGGAGCAACCACTCTAAATCGTATAATCGAAATTACATTATCAATCGCAACGCAATTCACAATCAAGCCAGTTTCCAAGTTACAGCAAAACTAGATGGCTGAAATAATTGCAACATCAGCTGACGTTTGCTGTAAATTCCAGACTTTGGTCGCCATCTGTCACGCAAACTTGGCGCCATACGCTCCGGTGGTTTCTTACCAATCTACAGCGTGCCGTGGAAAGTTTTGTCCCTCGACCACCCTTGTACCATCCCTTTCGCCCTACTCCTGCCTCGTTTTCACTATTGTGCAGTCCGTTGTAGAAAATATCGCCGCTTGCGTATCATCGACAAATAATTACAGGCCTTACCTTCTTTCATTGTCGAGGCGAGAACTTTTTATCTTTCGGGAAACTTTTAGCGCATAAAGATGATACCCGGCGTCTTCTAAATGGCTACAAGAAACTACGCAATAACGATATTTCACGGTCGTATACGACTCTTCCTCGCAGCTTTGCACCTCGAAACCAACACCATCCTTCGAGCTCGACTCGTCGCGCCGCCGAGAACTTTTCAATTTTGTAGATTAAAAATACCTACACCCTTTTGTTCCGTCATGCCGGTTCGAACTTTCTCAACAACGGTCGATCGATATCCGTTGCCGTGCCTAAAATAACGGAAAATATAGTTTAAATTAAAAGTAAAACCGATCTATTTTCATAGCGGAATTATCAGATTATTTTGAAATAGAAACGTCCGCGCGTATATCGGATCGATACAATTACGATATCGGAACGAATGCATAACGCATTACATTGTAAATTAGTTTTACTTGTAGCGGCATTGGTTGATAATAAATGGATATGTCCTTCACCTATGATATCGAACGTCATAGCTAATTTATATCTGGCCGTGTGATATTATTCTACGCGTTTCAATTCTATTACACTCGTAGGTACGATGTATCGATATTTTACTAAATTAAGCTATAGATAAGGCCGTTTCAAAAGCTTGTCACACGGTTTTCCAATCATCTATCGATAAAACTATTTGCTGTACACTGATTCGCAAAATATTTCATCGACGGACGCAACAACGCGGCGTGTTTCGATTCGCCAAGTCGAAACGAAGCTCGATCAATCGTCCGTAAAAAAGTTTGTAAAATAAATTCGAAATAAGCCCTTGAATGTTCGAGATATTTATATACCGACCGTCAGCTTCCGATTGTTCGATCGATTCAAAAAGTTTCATTTCGCGGAGAATATCGGTGGTTTTTCGGACGCTGCAACAACGCCACACCTCTAAGTATATCGACAACGGTGCGACGCGGTCGTAATTCGCTTTTTATGATCTACTCGGACACGGCCATTCTCCGAAGATTCATTACCGAGCGGTCTAATAAAGCCACTCACCACGCCACTTCGTTTCCATTTTCCTCGCTCGTTCTTTTTTTTCTCGGCCATCGCGACGACGGCAACGCGAACGGTGCCGTAGTGCCATATACTTCCGGCGTGACGTAAATTGAGCAACGTCGTTGAGATTCGCCAGAGGTACGGGCCACGGGAGTCTCACGGAGAAACGAAGCCAGAGAACGAACGAACGACGGAAAGTAAGTGGGACGTTCCATGCCAAATCGATCAGCCATTCTGATCAAAGAGAGGGCTTTGAATGTAAGCCGAGTGCTCGGCCGGGATTGCCAAGGAAAAATCTAATTTGAAACTTAAATGGAGGAATTTGTATCCCATTGCTCTTATGACGACTCTTTACGCGTAGGAAATGAAAATCACCGGAGGAACGTAGCGATCCTTGCGCGACTCCATCGCGATTTCCGTTTTCATAAGGCCGTGCACGCCTGCATATCCAACTCCTTCTGCCCTGTGTCGTTGATTATACGTTTACCTTGAAATACCGTGCTTTTTCTCTTTTTCTTCGTTCCTTCATTCCGAACGTTCGTTCGTTCTACGAGCAACAAGCTGAAAATTGTTCTAAAACAACGACGCGGTTTTACAAAAGAATTTATAAGAAAGCTTTTTTTTCAGAATTTAAGCCTTTAAATCTTCGAACGCAGATCAGATAATTCGTTTCGATCGCATAAAAGATATTTTTGATCCTCCAATCTTAGTAAATTCGCTTCTGAAAAGTTTGATTTATTATACTTTACGCGTTCGAATAGCCACAGTATTCTGAAAAATTCTCAATCGCTTCGTAATTGTCAGTAGCTTATAATAAGTTATAGGCTCCGCAAACTTTGTATCTTTCATATCTGTAAATTGCGTACCGCGCGGAACAACAAACGCGTATTCAAATTTTTGACGGTTTGAACGAAAACAGTTTTATGCCCGGGATTGCCTTTATGAATGCAAAATATTTTGATTTAACGGTAAAATTAAAACAAAACTGGCTTCTTATTTTTCTACTCTTGAACGTTATACGAGGCAGGAATTGACGATATCGCGAATTACGTTCGGAAAACCAAAATCACGAATAAGAAACAATTCGAACGTACAATTTATACGTACGAGGATACGAAGGGAGATGGATTTCTCGTTTTTTAAGTAATTTTTAATAAAAACTTGTATCCGTCCAACTTCGATACAAAGTTAAATGGGTTGAATCTAAAGCATTAACATTCCAAATAATCGTATCGCGATTTTCAGAATTACTCCACGGCTGGGTGTTGTAATAATTACTCAATACTTTTCCACGGTTGAATATTCTACAATCCCGAAAGCAGCTTCAAATTTTAATAATCCACGGTCGATAAAATTAGATGAAGCGTAAAAACGCACTACGAATCATTTTCGTTCGATGAATTTATTCCTTCGCTTTCCATATTTAAACGCAGCTTTAGCGTCGTTCGAATCGTCCGTTTCGCGTTTCGTTAAATTTTTCAAAATTCAATATTCGACACATTACCGAACAGTAATAACATTTAAAAATCGTAAATAAATTGAAAGATTAGCGCGTACGGCTGTGTATAAATTTGTAATTAAAATGCGAGAGTCAGATCGTCGATAAAGGGACACCGAAAGAGAAAATTGGTGTGTCGGTATTTTCAAAATATAAAGCGCATACGATTTGACTATTTAAAAACACGTTAAACTGGAGCGCGTGTCAAATTAGAGTAGAACAGAAGCAATTTCGTATTTGTTTCATCGTATGCTGTACTTGTCAGCGCGATCGTTAACAACTGTAACACTTCAAAATGTTGCCGACTCGAAATCATCTATAACGAACTTCAAGAAAGAATCGAATTTGTATAGAACGCTGCGCGTTATACATTCGCGAAATAAAAGCGAACGTGTAGCGTCGTCGAGTTGATTTGCCCCGCTCGTGATCTGATTTAACGCGTGCTTGATACGAAACAACTTACACATCGAACGAAAAGCTTCGCGTGCGTGTCTAAAAAATCTACGTTCTTTTGTAGAAACGATAAAAGAATTTATTAGCTGTAAATCAAATCGTAAAAGACTTTACGATTTTGTAGACAATTCCGTCTTGCTACTAGTACGAATAGCGAATGTTCTACTCTGTTAACGTTAGATACCACGAGAACAAATATATCTGTTCTAAATACAAGAGTGCAAGTTCCTTCTTAAAGGCGAACCAAAGTTCGATATCGACGGCGTCGCGTCGCGTCTCGTCGCGAAACGTTGCTATCCATTTCTTTAAAAAACGCGATATTCCTGCGTGCAGAACTAGACGCATCATTAATATTACGAATGTCGCGAAACGTTCTGTCGACTTTCTGGGTCGCCCAAGTGTACGTTCGTTTCGCGCTAGCGACACGAACCTGCTTTTGCGGCTTGTCGACCGAACGAATATCTGAATCCTAATCACGGATTATCGCAAGACGCGTGTAGCTCGAGTAAAACTAGATTGCGACCGAGCTGAGCTATAAACTTGTTCGTCTAAACGACAGGCATCCGAATAATTGTCTTCCGAACTCTGCACACTCGCGTCAGACCTCGAATTCCCTGGTCGTCGTCCGCGAACTTGTTGCGTCGACCCGAATCCTGACGAGCAATCCACGCGGCAACCGCCTTGCGCTTTTCACGTTTCGTGTTCGTCCTTGCGCGATCAATGTCCCGCGGACAGCCACGACGAATTGTCCGTCCCTGTCGGATATCGCGGTCGAACCGTGGTTTCCGGAAACGAAAGACGTTTCGCGAGAGCGTTTCGGTGCACGTGGAAATTAGTTTGACTTCTGAGGTGCGAGTAAAGATACTCCTGTTATGGAAACATAGTTTTCAGTTGCTACGCGACTAAACTATATGTATGTAAATAGAGTTACGTAGAGCGTAGAGGGAGAATTACACGACTCTGGCAGTTCAAGTTCGATTGTACGTTCGCTCGATGTTTAATTTCCATTTTCAAGTATCGACATTTCCCAGCAGGAATATCGAAATTATAAAAACTACGTACGGTTTTTGTGTTTATGCGATACATTTATTCGTATCGCAATCCGAGACGATCCTTCGTATACATTAACATACCCTTGAAATCTGATCAAATTTTTCGCATTCGCACATGATCCAAATATTTATCGAACATCGTTTATCGAATATTCTGCGATCTTAGCAATCGCCAAGTAAGAAATTTAAGGAAAAGAGTGCGTTAAATTTCTAAGACTAAATACGTAGCTTTTATATAGCGGGGACTTACGTACACCTTCGTTAAAACTGATCGTATTTAATCGTTGAGAAGATACGTACGGAAAAATTGCATTGCAGAAATTAGAAAACAGTTTAGAAAGATACGATACGCTCGCCGAATCGAAAAGAACGAGAAAGTTGAAATACGGTGATCTTAAAATTATACGTCGAGCAATTACAAAGCGAAACGTACCGCGCGGAGGTCGATCGAGTAAAATCTACAAAACGGACAACCAGCTGTGATCAAGCTCGGAGATTTTCGCTCGGCGAATGAAATTCAAATTTGCTCGCGGTTTTTAATTCGCCGCTCGAGGGTGACGAATAACCGCGTCCGATCTGATCGTGGAAGTTTAATCAAACGATTGCGTGAAATGAAACACTATTAATCGGATTAGAATAAATCTAATGGATTTTCAACGGTGAAATAGCCAATTAAATTAATCTGCTTTACATTCCTCGATTAACATGGCACGTAATTTCTCCGCTGCTTAATATCGATTTATTTTCCGTGAAACACGAACCATTTCAATTTAAGGCTACGTAGATGGCACAACGATGTCAAACATTGAATTTACAACGATATCGGTTTATCAAGTATCTACGAGCGCGCGAAAATTAATCGGTTTTATCTCGATTCGCATGCACGCCGGCACATCCCGGAAAATCATTTTCATCGCGACATTATTAGAATTCTGAAATTATAACGTAAGACACACTGACCGTGGTTTCCAATATTTTACGGCTGATCGGCATCGTACTTGCATCTTAACGTAACATTCGGCGAGCGTTTAATTCTCTAACTACCAACACGAGGCGTATTTCATAAATGTAATAATCCAGCGGGATAATTGAATTAAAACGAACGCATCGAAGATATTCCCCCGGAACGTTTCTTTCCCTTGTCTCTTTCGTATAATTTTTCTCCTTTTTTTCTTCTTCTCTTTTTTCCCCTTTTTTTATGACGAAGAATGTTCTTGTGGAGTAGATAAGAGAAGTTACATTTTTTTCTCGCGTGTTTGCCAGCGAAAAATTATTTCCGCTTGCTTTTATCTCTAACTGCGATTTTTACATTCGCCCGGTGCGTTTCACTTGCAACGAAAACATACGACCGTGTGTATGTACTTATGTATTTGCGTCATATCGCTTCACACGATGGTAAACGTTAAATTAAATTGAAAAAATTTTTACGTACTTTTTACATAGCGTATGAAATTTATTTACTATTTATTTACAATTTATTTACTATACCAGGCATTTTATTTCATTAGTTACACTAGTTCGATATATTATACTTGTTCGCTATTCCACTTTTAACACACGATTTACTAAGCGTATAATTTTTTCTCTGTTTCAGGTAAGTGACAGACGTCGGCGGTGATTTTCTTTTCGTACGCGTAAAGTAAGGAACAACTCACAAATTTCCAATGCCCTTTGATACAAACAACGATAATAAGTAATCTTTAAAATTACTTTAGGAAAGAAGAACGAATTACTTTCAAACGATCGCTTAACGAATTTCGAAGTAAATTTGCTACTTCTTAAACGCGCTTGTCATTAACTATATGCGGTAGAATAACGATACATTGGTAATATATCGATACAGATTCGTGTACATAATTGGTTCATTTGGTGAATATTTGATATTTGGACTCTTGCCTCTCAAAACATTTTAATCGGGCAACGGGCGAAAAATTGCATCGCTACGTAGCGTGACCGAAATAATAATCCAAGCGAAACACGTTACAAAGCGTGATAATAATTAAATATATCCCTTTACCGTAGGAATTGTTACAGGATCGGATTAAGCGAGGCGTTTGTCTCGTGTGTCGCTTGTATTAATTCATTCGATGCTCGATAATGTGCGTGACACATGCCGCGATTGATAACAGTTGTTCGGTACGCTATCGTCCTGCGATAATATGATTCACTCTTGCGCGCCATCGGTGGAGAATAAAACGCTTTTTTCACCAATTCATTCTTGCACTTGCACGTGCGTTCCACCTCGTTCTGTTCAATGCATCAAACGTGCCTCGTTAAATTAGGCCAGATGGGGTGAAAAAATATCGGACGCGAGCTAGCTGTTTCAGCATGATTTTTCATTTTCGCATTTTAACGTGTATATGAATTTTACCTTTTGACGTAAAGTAATAGTAATAGAAACGAAAAGTCTCTGTAGAAACGTAATTGTGCGCTTCAGACTCGTATCGTTTCGAATTTTTAAATGTACGCTATTCTATTTGAATTTCCATTTTTCGGAGATAATTGTGTGCAAAAATATTATACTTTCTCCTTCATTGAAACGATGGATCGTGTTTTACGTGTCGTGTATTCGCAGGTGTTGCCACGCATAATCCGAAAATAAAATCTAATTAACAAAGAACATGCGTTTACGCACACCTGGCTACTTTATTACTACGTACGCGGTCGTTTCTTAAAAAGATGTGCTCCAGATTCGTTGATACGTGTTCGTTTAATAACATCGGACATCAAACTGCGCGATGCTAATTACGTCAAATTATTTCTCGTCCTTCGGTCGAATTATCCGTTATAATTTCATTCCTTTTATCGGGTAACCACGTTTCTAAAAATTCAGTTGATCCGCTTAATTTAATTTGCTTGCTTTTCATTTAATTTCACATAAGAGAAAACTTTTCGTTACACTTTTTATACAAATTTGTCATTCTGTCATTCTCCTTTCGTTTCGACTAACGAAGATAAAGAGAAACAGCGAATGTTCTGCTACTTTTTCTACGAAAGTACAAAGTGTATGATGTCACGTGGTCCGTAGACGATAGTCGATGCTTGCCGTAACTTTTATCGACTCGGTTGGTCACCGATGGTAATGTTATCTAATGTCGCGACGGAATCGAAGAAGTACTATTGTTTCTCGGCGGTGATAAGATTATCGGGGCAAAGCGAAATGGAGGTGTCAGTGACCGGCTGCTTATCGAGGACACGCGCGCAATTTCGCGGTTGCGCTCGCACGAGCAGGGGTAGAAAATTCGAACGTCCGGTCGTATGAAGGGCGTTAATTTTGAAAAGCAGCCGATAACAAGCGCTCGTCGGCTTAGACACGGCGTAAATGCTGCCGTTGCACGCGATCGTAAATTCATCAGCGATATTTACATTCCGATGTGCATAAATTCGTCATTCAAACGGGCCAGACGGTATTGATTTTAAAGGCATCTCGTGCGATGACAAACATTGATTTATCGGACAATTGGTACCGCGAGCCTGTACTTTTGTTCGCCGGTAGAAATATCAGCTCGTTCGTGAAACGAAATTTTCACCGGGCTTTCCATCTCCAATTTCGTTGTTGGAGAATCGAAAGTAAGCTCGAAGACTTTTCTCCTTATTTTCTGTCGCATAGTAGTTGGTCTTCTGGTACGACGTTCGATCTTTCTCTTAATCCTCTGTAACTGTTATTATGCTTACGTATAAAAACAAAACTATCGTTTATCGTTTATCGTTTTGGAATAATTTTATAGAGTAATTTTTCTACGTTGTCTGCTTGACAACGCAAACACAATGCTAATGAAACGTTAACATTGTAGATAAATGAAATAAGAAATCAAGAAATATAGATACACGTATATAATTAATTTATAAATCACGCAGGATTAAATTATAATGGGAATGTCTGGTTCTAAGACTCGTAATTATTGGAAAGCTCGTCAAATATATATGTACGATCCTTACGAATTGCTATTTATACAGCGATATAATCAATAGCATTCTTTATTTAATTTATTTTAACAGGTTAATCGAATTACAAATTGATAAATATTTCAATCTCGTACAAATACGGGACTGATACGATTTATTTGAAATATATTATTTCTATTCGAAGTAAACCGATACCATATGAAACGGAGTATCGTCGGATGAACAAACTATTTCGTCGAAAAGAAGGAAAAAAGGATTTACTACCTCGTCTTTCGAATTAATAGCTGAAAAAGGTCTCGCGATATTAATTTTGCAATTACAACGGAGTAATTCGCTATCCTCCATTTTCAGACTCTCTTGCTTGAAAATTACTGATTTATTAGATTGTTGGAGCGACCAACTCGCGTCGATATCCCGTAACAAACATCGATCGCCATAGAGGACGAGGTTAAACGTACATATCGAAACGACCCGAACTATTTGGAAGTGCCACGTTTTCTATTAACCGTTAGAGACGTAAAATAGAGCTCGACCGAATAGCTTTTGTTACTGAATTCTTTCTCCTTTCTCAAATTCAAAAGACCATTAAAATCATTGATAGAACGTGGACAGACTATTTAAAATTGTCAATTTGATAAGTTTAGTCGAATCGACTAATCGAAAGATATTTTTCGTTCGACCGAATTATATTCTCTGGGTGGTTTGAAAAATTGAATTGGAAATTTGATACAAATAAATACCATTTACCGTAAGAATTATGAAAAAATGATAATCCAAGCGTAACGACGATAATAAAAATGAAAAATAAATGCCTGCCGGCATTAATGAAAAATAAATAACCGCGTTAAAATACAAATAAAAATGGAATTACCTGCGTTTCAATGTTTTCTCGAACGCTGCTGGCTCGATAACGATAGATATAACGATACTTTTTCTCTTGTCGATTCTTTACCGTCTATCTAAGATGGTTTCTGCGAATTACTCTCTCCAGTTGAAGATTTGAAAGAAATTTATTCCGTTTGGTAAACGGAAAAGAACAACGCGAGGTTTCCGCCGGCAAAGCTCGCGGCATGATCGCGAAGAAGGGCGATTTTTGATTTGGAATCGTAAGACATTATAACGAGTACGCGTTCTCACGACAACAAGGAATGCACTAAAAGACGTACAAAGAAACGAAGCATCTCCATTTTCTTACGAAGCATTAGGCGAGAAGGGCTTTGAAAAATCGGCGAACCACGAAAGCAGAGTGACGGAAATAAATTCTCGAAGCCCAGGCAACTGGCTTGGTCGACGCCTTCGTGCTTGTCGATCGAATTCAATGAAACACCAGCGAGATTCCTCTATCCCAATTTTATGGAAACCACAGAAAGAAAGGGCCGTGTGGAAAGACTGGTTTCCTGGGCAATAACCGCGACCGGAAGCGCACGGTCTCGCATGTTTCCCCTCGACACTACCGGCGCGAAGGTACCTGGGTGTAATGTTTCATACTTGACATTACAACCACTGTAACATCATCCGCTGCCGTTGTGTAACGCGAAAAAGAAAAATACGAAAAACAGATAGCGAACGAACGTATGTAGGAACACGCGCGTCGAACGAACGACGAGAAGATACAGGAGAGCCATGGATAGAGCGAGAGAAAAAGCAGAGAAGAGGGTGGAAGTCCTGGTGTTCGTCTGGAAACGCACGGGCTCGCGTAAACGAAGGACCATTAATCAAAATCCGACCCTCGATGTCGTTCGGTATCGTTGAAATCGGAACAAACGTGGCCCACGTGCACGAGTTCCCATATTAAACGCGGATATATCACGTCACGGACAGAATCGGCCGTGCTACGTTGTTGTAGATTTCTGAGCGTGAACGACGACCATCGGACATGCAGGGAAACGGACCGCACTGGGACGTTTCGAGTATTCTATTCTAACGTAGGCCAGAGATAATTGCGTTCCGACTAACGAAGCGTTGCTGTTTCGTTTCGCTGGGAGAAAGTGTCGCGTAGTCGATCGTCTCGAACGACTTTGTTCGCTGCTAGATGACGTATCCAATTTCATTTTGATAGGATTGGATTTTTATGGAAAGACGTCAGAATTGTGTGTTTCGCAGATGCTTGTAACGCTACGTCGTATTAAGATGTCTGTAAGTCGAAGACGCGTCTCGATTATCTAGATCGTCGGATACGCGGTTTGTCTTGATTCGGAATTTACTTATTTACGAAAATTGCGCGGATAATTCGCTACCTCGATATAGTCGGTCACTTTGAAAAGTTAAACCTTGTAGCGTAGCAAAAATATTTTACTACACGAACATTACAAATATCTCTGTTCCAAAGTTATTATAATCATGACGAATTGATAAATCCAACAGGGAAACGAATACGTAAATTTTGAATTTCGAAACTACGGCACCGTGCACCATCCACTCTGTCAATTCGGTATACGATGAACAATGCAGACAACCAAGTAACTCACTCTCATTCATTAAAACTTTTAAGCTAGATATTTTGCACACGGTACATCATACCGCGTGTCTACCCGCCGTCTATCCCATATTTACCACAAAATATCTAATCGGAATTAACGTGGTAGCGTTAGGGTAGTAGCGATGGCACGCAACATCTGGCGTATCTTGCGTTCTTTATATCGTCCAAGTATACAACAACGTACCAGAAACGTTATTTGTCGCCAAAGAATCGAGTAACGCTTGTCACCAACGAGAAATATTTTAATTTTACTCTTTCTGACTCGTTTTTCACTCAAAGTTTCACCATTCGAGCAACAACGAAGGAAATTAAATTATACCTGTATTGAGAATTTCCTTGAATTTGATCGTACATCAGGTGTGAACTAACACAGTTTTCACGAATGTCACCGCAACTAAATACCGACGCGTAGTCTATATATGGAAGAGAATAAACGGCGAGATATTAATACGCTTATAGTCTGCTAATCGTTTGTCAACGTCAAAATTTGACTTATACAGTGACAGCCGCGGGATCGTTGAAAGGGTGAACCAATTGTGGAGTGACCAAATAAAAAATGGCATCGAACCAACGAGATCCGTAGACTAACCCCATGTCCCAACGCGCCCTTTCGTTCCCTTCGCACGTGTGTTCGGTGGATCGTATACGTACGTGCGCTACGTCTCGTTTATTCGCGTAAATCTGGGGTAACATAAGGCGATGGGTATCGAGATGTATTTGACGAGAGAGAAGAGGGTTTAACGGTCGATAGAGAGCTCGATACCCTTCCTCGAACGATCGAATCCAGCTGGTCGGTAATATTCGTCAAACAGACAAACGCAGGTGAAAGGTCGACGGAATTGCAAGTAATTTACACGAAGGAGTCAGCGATTCTTTCGTACGTTTCTCGTTACCTAGACGAAAGGAATGTATAACGATGAGAAACGTCCGAGATCGATATTAGATGCAAAACGAAGGAATGCCTTCTTTCCTTAATGAGCAAATACTTCTCGCGAGTAATTATTCCCGCGTTCTGCCGATCTTTCTCGTTTTTTCGTCTTCTAGCGGATAGTTCGAATAGTCGGCGAATCGCCGGCATCTCTCGTTCACGCGAATTTATACATTTTATTTAAAGTACGACGCAGCGAATCGAAGTGGGGGGAAAACAACGAACGCCGGAACTTGAGAGGAAATGCGCCAGCGAATCCGTCCTATGATTTCATTCGAGTGTAACTGAGCTTGATCTAACTAAGGTATTCGAGGATTTCATGTAGGTATGTACGTTTCGAGTTTCCATTTCCTAGAGTTCTGAAGAAATTTCGCGTTCCCGGCAATACACACGATCGAACATTTCCGCCTATCCACGCGTGTGATAAAAAACATTTATATTTTCCGATATCCTGTCTCTTTATTTTAGCAGAAAAGTGTGTCCGAAGCGTTTTGCGCATTGGCATATACCGCGTATATCGACCACGCCTTGTGTTTAAATTCCATGGAAATTACTAATCTATAGGTTGCACGTGCGGTCCCGATGATAATTATTAATCGCGAATTCCTGAATTTTTCAACTGATATTCGTATAAAAGTATTTTGCACAATATCGAGAACCGATGTTGACAAACGACATTTTTATGAAACAGGCAACGATTCTTTTGCAAAGGAATATAATATTCTAAAATACGTACAAAAAGTTGTACGAGACATATAAATTTCGAAGATTTTTATCCAGCTTTTCTATTCTTCCGTCTATCCGTCTGTCTATGTCTGGGTGTAATTTTGTAATCGAAATTTCATTCGCTTCAGGAACAGCTAGAAGACTAAAATTTCAAACGCACGCTCATTTCCAACGACGATGAAATATAGTTTCGAAAATATGATAACGTTTTTTTAGCTTACTCTTTCGCTTGCTTGTTTGTTTGTCCATGTATAATTTTGTAATCGAAATTTCACCCACTTCCCGACCAGCTAGAAAGCTGAAATTTGGAACGCATGCTTATTTTCCATGACAATGCGACATAATTTCAAAAAATTGACAACTCTTTTATCGGAGATAATCGTCTGGTTAACCGAGGTGAAATTGAAAAACTCTTTTTATCCCACAATAGCGTCCAATGTATATTATCGGATGACATTTAAGAAGTAAAAAGTAAACAATAAAATATATAAATTAAAGAAATGACAAAGAAAATGGTTTTCATTTTAAAATGTAGTAAAAAGGAGAAAGTAGTTTTCTTAATCCGGTATCGTTAAATAATCGAAGGTGATGGCAGTTTACGGGGAAATCCGTATACGTTAAGCACATAATAGTGTATCGCTCGATCGTCCAACTAGTCTGACTAAAAATAAGAACCTGGCAGGTTCGTTGGTTTAATTCCAAAGTTCTCCGAATTTTTACGCTTTCAAAGACTCTCTATTTGACGGGATAAATCTCGGATTCGTGATTTGAGCGAAAATTCTTCGAGTTCTCCATTTTTTTTCTTCCCTTGTAATCGTCGAAGAAATTCTTTAGGAATTTTTTCATCCAAAAAGTTCGTCCAATAAAACAGCAACAAATTACACAGGTTGTCTGTATATAATTATCGCGTGCGTTCGACGTAAGATATAGTTTTCGCTGCATATTATCGTTACATTCGATCGTTAATGACATCTGACGGAGAAAATCATCTTCTTCTTTTTAGTACATTTTCGAACAAAAACCATTTTGCTTTTAATTTTTTAAATCCATATATTTCACGTTTTATAAATATTTATGGCAGGGTTACTCTACTTCGGATATTTTATACGTTGGCGAATATCACGTGCGAAAATGTTTAAATCGATAAATGCGAAAATATCCATTGTCGAGTTATAAAACTATACGCGAGCGTTATTTCGAATCCAGCCGTAGATGTATCCTTAATGCGCGCGTTCGATTCTAATATCCGTGAAGAGGACCGCGTATTATCATAGCGATGACAAAAAGTAAAACGGGCACGTCGAAAGGTTTTTCTCGACGACTCGTTGGAAGGCAGCAAAGAAAGTAATGCAGTCGAGCGGCTCTTGGGATTTCAGTCGCTCACCAAAGCTCTTTATAGGTCGTCGTTTTCTTCCAAGACAAATGGAAATGTCCTTCGTTTCTTTGTATAAGAGCGGCCTGTAATTTTATGAACGCCGCAAAGCTGAGAGGCATGCCTCGAAGCAGCTCCATTAACGTGTCTTCGCTGAAAATAAACATCCGTGCAAAGGTTGAACAGGTAGCTGGTTGAGCTGGGATCTGGTAGTTGATTCGATCGCGAGCCTTTTAACCTCGTCAAATAACCAAGCGAATTAGCTGTGCGTAAAAATCGATCGTTTACCCGGCTCATCGAACGCGCACGTTCCATTTAACGTATTATTTCGTGCGATTCGATTATATCTGTTTTCAATTAACCATGCCAGCCTGCCCGCCTAATCCGAAACTTTCACCTAAATTTACACAAGCGCGCATTATTAATCGAATCACACGCGTCCTAATGTGACTTCGCTATCGAGGCTCGTTTAGACGCGTCCGCTAATTTAGCGGAGTAGCGAGTAATTTAGTAACTTATCGTGTGCGCGGACGATGAAATTTAATCGAGCATTTTAGTAAAACGATTTAGTCGAGTGGATCCATTTTGCTAGATCTTTCTGGTCGAGGAGGCTTGTTAATCCTTTAATTTTCAGTTTCGTCTTTGCTGAAATCGTACTTCGAACGCGTGTTCTGTCTCTTGGTTGATAATAAATGAAAAGAGTTTTTCGACGTTCTCAGCGTGTCCAAGTATCATCCCGTAGCATCTTCTAATTCCAATTCTTCGAGTAGACCACTCGAAGCTTTCGACGAATCTCTTCCACTTGTCCATTTTCTAACCCATACACGGTTCGTTCCGTCTAATAAAATCTGAGCAACGCTTCCGATGGCGCTATTTAGTTAGGCCACACGATTACGTCGTCTGTCCATCTCTCGTGATTTCCAGAGCTCGACCGTATTAATTCGAACACTTTCTACGCACTAAACCCGTTTCGTATTAAGCGGCTACTCGCCACTCGACTAAATTACTGGACGTATCCGAACTAGCCTTTACACGAAGCTTTCAATGGCCGATCGATTCGCGCACATAATCCGTTTATCTGAAAATCACGCGTCAGTTGCGTCATAGCGAACAGTCGTTTGTCCCTGTCCTTTCGTAAAATTCTCCTCATTGATACGCTTCGATTTTATCGACACGATCGCTCCACGGAACATCGTGGAGCGTTGGTCGTCCAACGAAATTGGAAGACAAACGATCGTCGTCCCGTCCAGACAAGTGGATTGCGGTGATCAACGGAGACACGCGTCCGCCAGCCGTGCATCCTCGTTCGTCCGCGGTTTTCTCGAGAAAACGACCAATAATTAAACGATTTATCACCAACCTGGGAAAACTCTCTCTTCCACCGATACAGTACACGTTCGAGTGGCGGACGAAGGGAAACGGTCGCACGGTTTCGTCCGCCCTTCGCATCTCGCATCTCCCTACACGTCCCTCGGTTATCAACTGCGCATAAATGCAATCACGTGCACCGACGCGGTGCATTACCGCTGCATCTGCCCTCTCCTGGCATTCTGTCATGTGCTCTCTCGTCTGCCCATCTGTGTCTCCCTCCATCAATGTTTCACACTAGCTCTGCTCGCTGCCGATCTTACTCTCTCTCCCCCCCTCTCTCTCTCAATCTCTCTCTCTCTCTCTCTCTCTCTCTCTGAGAGCGCGATGCATTCGACATTAATGCTCGACACTCGACGACTCGCTGCTGCTGGTGCTACATTCGCAAAATAGGGGGCTGGTCGTACGTTTCTGTTTATACCTCGATAGATACGAATGGCTGGGCAAAGGATGAAAGAGACGCTCCCTAAAACCACCCCCACGAACCTCGCAGCTACGCTCGTTTCCCGAAGCCCCTCCTGTCCTTGCTTCCGTGGACGCTGAAAGCTGCAGTGACAACGCGAAACGCGCTTTTTTCGCCTGTACTCTGCATCGTGGGGTGCTTCGAGAGGAAAGCGGAAGCGCGGATGCGCGAGGAACATACCGAGGGAAACGGCGGTGCGGAGGAGAAGGACGCGCGGAACCTGGAAAACGGCGAATAAAAGCGAGGAGAAGTACGAGAGATTTGTCACGGAGGAAGAGTTGAACGAATGGATATGAGAGATCGAGGGGAGTTGGCGGAGCTTGATACGGTGTAAAGAATAATGAGAGGGGCAAAGAGGAGGGCGGGGTAGCAAAGCTGCACGAAGAACAGGGTAGAAACAAGGGGCAGAATTTAGAATGGAGACGGTGAAATGGTAATAGATCGCGATAAATAAATAGAAAAAACGAAAAAGGTCGAGAGGAACGAACGTGGATTGGAATAATAGGAGGAGAAATTGCGGAAAAGTATGGAATAAACACGGAGGAATCATTTGGAAGGGACGAATGAAAGGAAAGGAGGTTGAAAAGAGTTGAGTATGGGAGAAGAGGAGGGAGTGAAGTGGACTTGAAACAGTGCAGAAAGAGCGAAGGAAAGACAAGAGTTGAAGAGTAGGGACCAGAAAGACGCATGCTAATGCGCGATGAAGCGAAGAACGGTTGAAAATACATGTCGGATGTGGCTGTGATGTCTCGCTTTGTTTTCTAAACTAGGTGAACAAGACCGTGAACGATGCGAGAAATCACAGTACCGTAAGTCAAACGTCACGTTTGACACGTAAATTGCTAGCTATCGCAAAGAACCGAAACGTGTGACGATTACGAGAACAACGTTTGTTAATTCACGAACAAACCGTTCGACGATACGAACACTCGCGTGTCGAGTTAGTCTGTCGTAATATTTTAAGCTCGGTTAATTGCTTTCGCTATATTTTACAATAACGTCATTTGCATAGCTTTTTTACTCGCTTCTTGTTCCATTTTTTTTTCGCAAACGATGGCTCTCGTCGTTGATGTATTTATTTGGAACGGGCATCGCTTAACCGACTTATCGAAAACGCTTCTGCTTTGCTCTCTCGTTACGGTATCTGTCTTAAAGAAGATTTTCCTACCAATTCGATTCTTTGATTCGGCTTTTAATTCGAGGAAAAAAAGGAAACGCGAGCTCAAGAGAAAATGAATCGAATCGTACCGTCGAAAAAATATTTTCTTTCTCGTGCAAAAATATATTGCCCGCTCGATACGAACGATATTTCAGCGTTTCGTAATTTTCAAAAATAATGAAAAATGGCAAGTTCGTGGCTCAAGAACGTTCACCCGCGCTGATCGATGGCGTAATTACTGATACCGTCCGTTTCATTTGTCTGCCTTCCTTTAGGAAAATAAAAAAAAAAAAAAAAAAAAAAAGAAAAGAACGGAGATAATGGGAAAAAAACGAAATTGAATTTCTTTACATCTTTCTACGAGGACGGCGAGCCGTGATGACCACACTGCAGAACGTCTTGAGGAAAGGAAGAAATATAACAGTGGAATAGATAGAAACGCGGTTGTGGGCGGGGAAAGTGCGTGGGTGGAGAGTGAATCGGAGGCAAGGAAATAGATCAAGGGTGGTTTTTCTACCACTTGCTTTCCTCGACCAAGATATATCCTTGCGTGTAATTGCGTGTAACGCGTGGAAAAAGTAAACAAGATCGTTTACGGACCGGATAACGCACCTGTACCATTCTTGTTTTTCCTATGCTTCCTAAATCATGATGAAATAAATCGAAGGATTTTCCGCGAAATTAAACCATCAACGTGGTAATAACCATTGGCGTTTCCCTCTTTTTTAACCCAAGTCTTCCCGAAGATCCTAATTGAATCTGACGTTGCTCTGTCTTCTCTGACTGAAGCTATTTGTTCGCATATAAAGAAAAAAAAAAAAAGGGACGAATGTACATAGATATATGTAAAATGATAGATATGTATACGTAGAATGCAGAAATAGCCATCTATTTGGTCATTTTACCTGATAGAAATGCGTTACGATACATCGTAAATTACCATGATTTATCGTTGCATCGATTACGTTCTGTCTATTTTGCACTAATATTCTGTATGCATAGAATGTTTGCGTAATATTTCACGCGATGGCCCGTGACTCGTAACGATTACAACGGGACTTTTCCCTAATTTTTGAGAAATATTGCAAGCTTTGCAAAATATACCTCGATAATTCAAGTATCCGTACCTGCTCGAGGACCGATCGAGAAGCTATCGTATTTCTTTTGTACAATGAAAGAACCTATTAATACGTTATCATTGCGCGTAGAAAGGGCGGAAGATTTAATTTCGTCACATAGGAAGAGAAAGTACGTTTAGAACATCTATAAAGCAGGAGGATAATTTTAAGAAGGTGACGGATCAAATCTAGGATTAAAAAATATGTAATTGTTTCCGTAAATATTCAGTTGTTTGTAAAACATTTAAATCATCGTTTGTAAGCTATTATACGAATTAAAGATACGAGAAAACTGGTAAAATTGTGTTGGAAACGTTTCGTGGCCGCGATGCTTATTATTGCATATACTAAAATCATCGAATTTCTACGCGAACAAGCAGAAATAAACATTCGCTGAATTTCTATCCATTTGCGAAATTTCCATTGTAATCGGTGCGTAATATCGTACATGGCTCCCTCGGTAGTTGGCTTTTTATTAGAAAACATTTTGCTGCTTCGTAATCTATTTAAAGCGATCTAGATAGAGAATACACATCAGATCGAAATTCTTATCCTTCGTTCTAATTAAGATAAGGATGAAATTCTCGGAGCAAAATTACCTAGCTTCCAGAAGTCGACCCGAGAAAGAAAGACACTTGAAGCGAGGTTTTCGCGATAAAATGCATCCGACCGAACATCGAATCCTCCAAACTGCGTTATTTGTTTCTAAAACGACTTCGTTAAACCTTATTCGTCTGCCGTGGCACTCTCGTTCGCGTCAATAACGTAACAATAACGATACTGTTATTTTTCTAACGGTCGCGTATTTCGCGACATACATACATCACGTATAACTGGATAGAGAACAGCGTGGAACAAAGTACTTAGGACCGAGGCGGCTTGGTAATTTTTCACCGCCAAGATCCAGATGAAAGGTCATCAAGAAAGATCGTCCGGTGCAACCGCGAGAGAAACATATTCGTTAGCGCGAAAATGTTCAACCGGTTCTCGCTAAGGTATTGATCTTGCAACGGTTTGGATCGCGAGTTTGCGCTATCCGCGCAGCACGCCCATTGTGCCCCCACTCTTTCGCGCGCTGAATGATCTCCGAAAATTCGTTGACACGATATTGCGAGACGGTGTCTAGACACGTTAATTACCTCTTCGTATTTATGCCGTTCCTATGAGCGTGCTCGACGAGGTGATTAATGGCTGAAGCAAGGAATAACGGGCATCGTCCGATCGAAGAGTTTTGATCGAAGCTTCGTCCACCGCCAAACCTATCCAGTTAATCCCGATAAGGCTTCTCTGCGATTTGATCGCTGATAACGTAACTTTGTGGCTTGCGATCCCTAATTGTTTGTTATATCGCAAATAAATTGGAATAATCGTGATAGAGAGAAAAAATCGAATAAAAATATGCGCTTATATACATGGGCAATAATTCGATGTTACGTTACAGAACTAAATCGCATATTTCGATTGTTTGAAATAAAAGTTTATTTTATCGCAATCTCGATTCGTTTGTGTGGTTGAATTTTCAAATATATCAAACATCTATTGAAAAATGTTATCTTTCGCAATGGTTTAGCAAAGATATCTGTACGACATCGAAATTACTCTGTAGTAGGATCGTAATTTCCATTATTTTTTGGTAACATGGAAAATACTCCACGGTAAAAGAGAAGAATACAGAGAAGAATTACATCATAGTATTCCATACATAGAATATAACGTCGAACATCGTGGAAGGATGCCAACCAGTAGAATCTTCTTATAAAAATGCTTCGAAGAAGCCATACTTGAAATGTTTTTTATCTAAAACAATAAAACGTCGACCTTCCTTCTTTTGATCGGAGCGCCACGCCATTATACAGGAGCCGAAGTTTAATATTTTTCCCGTATCGTAACAAAACGAAATTCATTTTTTTCCATTTGCAAGAAATATATACGCTTCGACTATCAAAAATACGTTTACCAGCAGAAATTAGTTGTTTCTTCTCTTTCGACGTGACGTACGAGTCGAACGAACGATGGAACAAATCATACGAGTAATCGAATATCCGTTTTTCAGACGAGAAACGACGTTTTTCGTCGATCCATCGAATCTGTTTAAATTTTCCTCCCCTTTGATCGAGATTCAGTCGACGAAGCTCGAGTCGAGGCTTGACAAGACAGATGTAAGAAAAAGGAAGAATGCGCGCTATTCCTTTTCGATAAATTTCCTTGTTGTCGCGCAAACTCCACACGATTCGAAGCATATCGCGGAATCTTGCGGCTTTTCGTTCGTACGAACACGGTTCGTTCGTCCGGCTTGAGTTAATGAAAAGAACCTTTCGTTAGAAACGGATCGGCGAAGAAGAAGGGAAGCCGACGACAGAGAAATGCACGCCGAGGAGAATTGGGATTGGAAGAAGTGCGATGTAATTAGTTGGGAATAATTTCGTTTTTCTCCAACTCCCTCGTTCGCATAATTAGAATTCCATTTTTACTTATTCGCAGCTTATTAGGTTGGTGCGAAAGTAATTCTTTCAAAGAGGAAGGTTCCCTGATTACTTCTTCTTTCGCTTATTTATCCTTTCGCGGGCAGCTTATTTTCGCTAGGATACGAATTACGATATCTTCGAAATAGTAACAGGTACCGTTTATCGCAGAATTTTCATACGCTTTTGCGTATTATTGCTTTTCTTTTTTATCGTTTGCGTGAAAATTGTTACATTTCTGCGGTCGTGATATAGTTTTCGTCGATGGAATTACGAAGCGTCCAATATGAATTTTATCTGCACACATTCTTGAGATTCGCGAAAAATAGTTGTGAACTTTGCACTTGGCGAACTTCGAACGAGATTCTCAACCTTATAAAACAAAGAGGTCGACGTTAATGGAGCAATTCCGAAATTATCCAATCGCGAAGTAAAATATGCAAAAGTATATTTCTGGCGAAAACGTAAAAATATTGCAGTGGTTCGGTTAACCACTAAAAATCACGTTTCATCGGGACAAGAGCATGCGTTAAAATGGTTATATCAAGTGTAAAATTTCGATTCTATCACGGGAGAGTCTTCGAAATTCGAAAGTTTCGATTTCGTTATTTTCTCAAAAGGAAACAGATTGTATTATCGAAGACGAAGAAATTCGGTAGTCCCAGAAGTTAATCGATCCGACGGTGACCGATTAGCCGTGAATTGGAACGGGCCAAGAGGCGGGCATCGAAAGAAGCAACGCCAACGAACGCCGCTAGTGGCTTAAAACAGCCACTAGGGGCAGCTTAATAAAAACAACGAGTCGGAAATTGACAGGGTCCCGTGTTCGGCGAAGCAACCAGGCGAATTCAATCAATCGCGTCCAAGCGACGGATCGGCGCGGCGCGATGAATTGTGTATGATTTGCTGGTTCTCGGTTTCAAACGGGCTACCACTTCTGGGGAACAATGTAAGAACCGATCGACACGGCGAAAGCCCTCTTCTCTCCCGGCGCCGGCTGGTAAATGCATTTACAGAGGCCGACTTTTATAGGACGATTATTTCGTTACGAATTCACCGTCGAGCGGTCGTAAAGTCTGGTACACAATTATCTAATTACCGCGGCAATTACGTCGCTGAAATTTCATTAGTCGCATTAAAGGCTAGGTAAGGCTAGGGACACACAATCGTCGATAGGTACACTTCGATCGACGCCGCCAGGTAACTGGATTTTAGCCGGACAGGGGAGGAAAGGGATCGAGGGCTAGATGTACGCGGAAAGCAGCTCAAGAGAAACTATATTTTGCCGCTCGTGGCAATTACAGAAAATCAGCCGGTGAATTCGCGGTGAATCTCGCGGATAACAGGCTTCCACTGTGTCGGTTTGTGTGTGTGTGCGAGGGCGCACACGGCACGCGATTAATTTATTGACTCGCGATCGCATGATGGATAACGGCTCGTTACTCTCGAAATATGACCGGAATTGTTAAACCGCCACCAATCCCCGCTTCGCCGCCAATCTGCTCGTAAACGAAGAACAGTTTGCGCGTGGTGAATGAGACCACGTGGAAACGACAGGGATTACAGCATAGAGAGGCTGAATTCATCGAATTTCTGCAAACGGATATTCTCAGAAAATCGTCAGGGGGAGCGAGATAACGGTAAGATAGGCGGTGCTATTTGTCTTACTTTCACCGGCCCATTTGTGGCGATACAGATCAAACGATCAACGGATATACACATAAGTATTGCGAAAATTCATCTGTTTCGAACGTTGTAAATGCCGATAATCCGCTTTCCTTGTCGAAACCGAAATGGGGATATCGGTATTTCTAAAACCGATTGTTCGGTTGTATGTAGACAACTATATATTTCACACGGTCAATTTTTTCAATGCCGAGACTCGACAAAATACGAATGCACGTTGTTCCGATAAACAAAGATTCGTTAGCGAGTCTCGTGGAAAAAACATTTCAGAAACGTCGAAGCAGTTTGCGATTTCCGAAACGCCCAAGCGGTTTCCACGATAATCGACCACCGATCGTTAAAATTCTCGACTCTTCCGATTGCTTTGTTACCGTCCCCTCTACTCCCCCCCCCCCAAAAAAAAAGATAAATCCATGGCTACTCGCGGAACGAACGAATTCAATTCTCCTTGCGCATGTGGATACAACGAGAGGGAAATTCAGGCGAATCATGCTATAAATTAGAGGGAAGTCCTGTTGCAACGATTGCTTACGATTGATCCACTCATGGGACCACTGTTTCTCCTTTTTTTCTTTTCCGCTTTTATTTTCTTTTTTCTTCTTGTTTTCGTTGACATTTCCGACGTTACGCCTACATCCCCTTTGTTGCTATAATATTCAGAGCACGCGTCGTTATGTTTCTTCTTTATATCACAGGGGAAGTGCAAGTACGAACGCGTATGAAAACAAAATTTGCTCGTTCCCACAGGGATCGTCCGGAAAATTGAAACCGTGTTAACACCATAAAGATCTATATACAACCGTTCCTTGGCGCATTTCATTCGCCTTTCAACGTTAAACGCGTTGGGTATTTCAGATCGTTGATATTTAACGCGCGCTTTTCTTCTTTCTTCGTAGTAAGCATTTCCTGTGACGTTATATGATCTTTACCGTTGAAGACGAAAAATTCTTACTATTTTTACCGTTTTCGACTGTAGCAGCCGCGTGTTGCTCCTCTTTAATCAAATATCTGCGATTCAAAGATATTTTCTTATTGAAATTGTCAAGTTTCTTATTATTATTATTTTTAATTTCGTTGCTTCGCAAGACATACATATTCTACGATCGTCCTCTTTCACTCGTTATATTTATCCTTTGTTCGCGTCTCGATCGTAATATTGAAACGTGTTTCTCGTACTTGTACATTTTATTATGCAACATTTGCTCTATTCTACAAAGGACGTAAAGCACGCATACAGAATGAAAATGTTAGAGGACAGACGTTAAGTAATTTCGTCGATATAAAAGCGGCTTGCAAAATATTTTGTTATAATTTATAACGACAGAAGGAGGCAAGTTTAAGCCATGTAAAATCCTAATTAACGTTATTGACACAATTTCACACTTTCCGGTCGTTGTATTCGACGTTAATCGCACGCGTGCCTGCCCATGCCAAAGGGCGAAAGATCGATCGTTTCTTGAGAATAACTCGCTTCCGTTGGTGCCAAAATCCAGGCGCGCCGAAACACGAGAAATTTCGAGGCACAACCACCGTGTGATCGGACCAGTTTTTCTTCTGATCTATTTTACCTGATCGATGTAATCGTTCGGTCCCGGATACGCTTTTCCATAGCGGACAATAAAACCGACAGGGTCGAAATAGTCTGCGCGCAGAGTGGCGCGAGAGACGGTATGCGAGTTCCCGTGTCGCACGTGTGCACACCCACTATCATGGAAAATACCTTTCTATAAAACGAAGCGTGACAGCGTTTCGAGGTACGAGCGCGCCCGTAATAATAGTCGGCTATAGCGTATATATCGGCTAATCCGATTGATCGAGCGCTAAAGCGCGTTATTATCGCCTTACATTTTCCATGCTGTGCCGTTCGTTGCATCCCTCAGACATGTCGTGTCGCCCACAGTTCGTGGCCTACGTGAGCGTATACCACGTACCATACCGTGGACATGGCACTCGATCCTTTCACCTCCGGTCATCTCCTCCACCGTCTCTATGTGTCTGCCCTCGACGCATCCACATGCAATCCCGACGTTGCCCCATGCCCGCGTGTCAAGTGGTTAGGGCGATGGTTTCGTTGGAAGGGACACCACGATCTGGCGAAGCATTTTTCGCCGATCGTCGAGTTAACATTAATTTTGTCGCTGTAAACCTCGACTAATACCATCCTCCAAGCAAAATCATTAGTGGAAAAAGTATAACTAGTTTAGTTTTATGATGTTACTACGTAACTCTAATTTTAAGAAATCTCTTTTTAATTTCGTTTAATTTACTTTGCGCTTTTTTAGTATGCGTGTAACCTTGTATAGAAGTTTCGTGCAACGACTACCAATTCATCCCATACTTTTGGAGTAAACTAACAAATTATCGTTAGTCATAATCTCTATGTCAAAAATGCTGCTACGAAAATTCTGTGCAGGTAATGCGGCATGTAATCGCGCGTGCCCTTTCAGAAGATTTAGAGAGGAACGCTCGTCGGCAGAACTAGTAAACGAACGAAATTAAAAAATCATTCCGGAAACGGGGTTGACAAAGTCACGTTTGTGCAGCTACTAATTAGCTGGCAGGCGTATTTTTTTTATCTACTTTTTTAGAAATATAAAGTTCCTCGGCTTGCAACGGAAGCACTTCCGTCCACGAGTAGAACTCACTTTCGAAATATCACCGGTTCTTCGAGGAACAGTCCCCTATAACGAAGCGTTAAATTCTTTGTGCAACATTTTTCAAATATCGTTTGCTATTTTGCACAGATCTTTTAATTTTTAATTTGCCGCATTTTCGTAGGTATCTCGTAAAATTCTTCTTTTTCCTTTTTCTTCTTTTTTTGTTTTCTTTTTTTCTTTTTTTTTTTTTCGTTTGGAAAGTTTAGGAGGGTCAAGGAGTGCTTGCGAACTTCTACTTCCTTTTTGTACTTAGCTTCGTTAAGGATCGACTTTCTCGTAAAAAGCACTACTTTTCCATTGGAAATGTTAATCTAGAAACTATGATTTATATTTAGATATTTTCGTAAGGTTAAAACTCGAGCAATTTTGGAATTACGACTATTGGAATAAATAATAGATTTATTATTCGACGTAACGTGCTCCAGCAAGTTTCTAACTTTCTCCGTTACGCTCCCTATTAATTGTACCATAGACAACTGCGCCGAACGATGTTGCCTAAGATAAATGTGACAGAGATCCTATGTAAACCTAGTTTACGGTAAATTGCGATGAAATTAACTACTTGAGCATAGAGGGAAAACCTAATTAATTTGTTTACCTCGTAATCTATTGAAATTTTTAATTAAATAACGATACAACGTCATTTCATTCACTTTACGTAGTAACTTTTACATCTTTTATTACTTGATCTAACACAATTAGTTACTCCGCCATGCTTTTAAAAGCATATAAAACAAATTATGCTCGCGTTAAGCTCTCAGGCATCGATGTATGCATTTAAACGTGAATGCAATAAAAAATTCAACATCCTCGTTCGTAATTCTTTTCTAAATATAAGGAAGACGAACGCCGACACGAAAATAGAGAAAGAAAGGACGCCAACGTGCACCTTTTTACATCTAAATTCGCAAGTAGCTCCATCCAACTAGGAAATTCAATCATAGAATTCGATGAACCGGTCGCGCCGAAATTAAATCGCGTTCGATTCAACTTCAAACGCGATACGGAACAATATCCATGCTTCAATTAAATTTAGTAAAATGCCGATTGTAGCGTTTTTCTTCTCCCCCCTTTCATTCGCTCTTTTTTCCATCTTTCCTTTTTTCTTCTTCTCTGAACCGAACGAGTTTGACTCGACGCTCGTGGACACAGATATGAAAATGTACGACGAAATAAGCGCGTTCAAAGAATCTTCATCTAGGGCACTCGATACCAAAAATAGAGGGAAAAAAAAGAGATACACGAAGCAGCGATGCTCGTCTGCGTGCAACGATCACATCGTAGCTCGTGCGCGACGCGCTACCAAAAACACCAAATCTGTGGCCATCGAAATGAAGGAAAGATCGTCGACTCGCGACACGCCGGGCTAAATATCGATTCGCGTTAAAATACGATCTGGCGCCCTTGGCCCGCTGCTTATGGACGGTGGTTGCTTAACGCTCGATTCGACCGTTCTCCCTTTACGCTCTCTGTTTCGATCGGTCCAATTCCCTCCGTCGTACGAACTATGGTCGTCGGATTTAACCAGCGAGATTTTACGCCTGAAAACCGACGTTCAAACGCGAGATCGAAACATTTTAATTTGTTCTGCTCCAACGAGGTGTCATTATTAACTCGTCGATTGAACGGAAATACGAGATACGCGTTAAACGTTATGAATATTTCTCGAGGATCGCAACGATATGCGTCCGTTTCTTTTTCCTTTTGCCGGTGCCACGCTTTCCGTCGCTCGATATTATACGAATTATTTAAATCGTCCAAATGAACGCACACGTTTGCCGACCAAGTATATACGTATCAATTTACGCGCATATATTTAATATTAATGCGCGCATCCTGAAAGCGTGTCGTCGTGCAGTTTTCGTTCGATAGAAACCGCGCGCTTCGAACCGTTCCGCGAGACTGCTACTGCTTGTGGATGAGAAATTTCTATTACATTGGTCGACGTTTATAAACATTATTGGCGTCGTGGAATACTCGACGAACCGAACATTGAAATGTCCGCGAGAAAAACTAGCGCGAACGCAAGAATATTCATCGATCGTTGGATCAACGCGTACGTTGCGATCGTGGATCACGCGAAGAAAAATGTTATCGAGAAGTTCGTTGATTCGACGAGACGAAGTTTGCCAACGTCGGTCCTACAGGGATTTTGCGGTTTTCAAATTTCCCTGAAACCTTCTTTGTCTTATTGTTTTTAATTTATATACGACTTATATATAAATACTTAAAGAATCTCCTCTATTTTATTATAAATTGATGTCCAAATTTCGAAATAAACACGATCAACGGGGATAAACTAGCTCATAAAAACGACGTCTTGTTAATCATCTTAATTCGTCAGACTATCTTTGACAGCGTGAATTTCCTCCCAAATACGAGCTCACGTACTATGTAAGCCGATAGCCATTACTAGCATTACGTTTAATTCCGATAATCGATATGACCCGGATACTTGCAGAAAGGATCTATAGAAAATACGCACCAGCGATATTGTAACAGCTCATAGAGTTAATACTGGATTAAGTATTCCTCTTTTGATTGAAATTGGTTGAATCTGCCGCAGCCGAATAAATTAGCCGGTGGCGCAATCGTATGCGCAAACGAAAATTATATACGACAGGGTATTATCGTAATATGAATTGAAACACGTTGAATATTAACGGGTGTACCCATCGAAAATTCAGTTTCAGTTAAATATGGCTTAAGCATTGTATTTGTAAACTTGTTAATTATAGACGCAGGATTAATCCGGTGACAAAATAGCAGCGATCGCAGCCGAGGAACTAGATAATTCGTAATTCAAGTTATTTCGCCAATGTTGATAATCGTAGAGTTATCGACGATGAAGAAAGACAAAGAGGGAACAAGGAGAGAAAAAAGCCAGAAAGGAAACGAAATCTAAATCGGTCCACCGCATTGTTTTTTCGCCAAACCTTCGATATTTGATTCTGCAAATTTTATCCGGCGCTGTCGTTTTTATTTGCTAGCGTTCCGAAAGCACGCGACACGCACCTCGAAAATCGACGCGAACTGCACCTCAAGTGGAATAAGCGCTTGAAAGGCGGACAAAAGTGCAACTTGATGCGACTCGATGATCGTTTCTAATTAAAAGTGATTTAGGCTCGCTCGTTTTCGAACTGGAAAACTGGTTTCAACGACGAGAGAGGGAAAACTGCTCACGACAGGCGGACGATTCGAGTTAAAATTCAATTTGACGCCGCTGCTCCCAAAACTCACGGTGCATCTGTCAAATTGAACTCACTTCCGAAGAGTCGCCGAATATTCCATATAACATTAATTTAGCGAATTTCTGTGTGTTCGTTTTATCTCTTATCGCGGAACCTTTAGTTTGTCGTTTTCAAATACGCGTATCGACACTATTTCTCTTTCGATGGAATTCTAATGCTTCCATTAAAATAATAACACCTCGGGTCCTTTACAATGACTTTCGTTTATCCAAATTACTCCTTTCTTTCCACGATTGCTTCTCAGCTGTCCGGTCTAATGCGATTTAATTCCAGATTAATGCGTTCGTCTCCACTTCGCTGTAAACGTCTGTTTCCACCACTAGTCTCGCAATGTCGGCTTTTGTTTTTCTTTCGTAATTTAGACTCAGAGTCTAAATATCGAAATATCGAAATGTTGCGGATTTTTGCATAAACAAGTTTTAACGGCGATGGTAATCCTATAAGCGCGTGGAATATCATCGAAGGCTAATGATTCTACGTGAGAAAATTAGAACAGAGACGTAGAATAACGCTGTTTTCGATCGAAGCTACGGTAATCAAATAAATCAAAGATTCGTTGTACATTTATCGTACATTTATCGAATATGGGCATTTTCGGCCAACGTTCTATAGACGAACGATAAATATTGCAGTAAATAATAAAACCACGATAAATTTTGCTAACAAATTATCTTTCGCCGGTATAACAATGGTTTGAGTATTTTTCTTCGGTAAAAACATTGTCAAGGATTCTGTTTTTCGCTTTTGTAAATAATTTCCTTTCTTTCTTTCAATTTCACGTCGTAAATTCGACACTTCGAACGAAATAAACTGCGCGATAGATATTTCTCATATTTTAAGTAGAATCGGTTTCTTGCACGATGTGCCGTTAGTTGAGCGATACGCGTCATACACGTACATAAATATATGAAATGGATGTAACTTAGACACGTGGTTCGTCATAGTGGAGCGCAAATCAGAAACTTCGTTGGAACGTTTAATTGAAATAGGCCGGTAATTATACGGTCAGTGCTCTTCGTAATACCGCCACTACGCTCTTTCTTTTGCTCCCCGTCCACTTAGTAGGGGTTTTCATCAGCATTCCGTAGACTGTACATTTCCGGCGAATCCCCATTGTCCTCCGTTTATCGTGTACAAAGCAACGAGTACGAGTTGCGACTATTCTTCTTCGTCCGAAATCGGCTTCTAAACGTTACTCTAATGCCGGGGGGATCTGCTTTTGGTCGTATTACACATTGTTCTACTTTGACCGTCAACCGCCCTCCATTATCTAGTGGAATCGTTGGGTCGACCGAACACCGACTACGAGGATCCGCTCGAAGGGTGTTGGTGAACACTGGCGAGACGAAAAATTAGTTTTCCGTTAAATTACGACAGTGACGTGATTCATGCATGGGAACGGACGAAGTGGCTGGTCGATGGTGGGGGGTTCGAAATGTAAACGGATCTTATCTCGGTCGATGAAACACGTCGTTCGATATTCCGATACTAGGCAACCATCGCCATCACCGTTGGCTCCAAGGGTATCGAGGCCTGGCATAATGGAATTCCTCGTTATATAAATTTCGGTGCACATTTTTCTGGCACCCATCGATCTCGCCGGTCTTCCATTTTCCTGGCTTTTCTCTTTTAAAGTCGACGTATGTACTAACCTGCTCGTACACTCATCCGCTTTCGCTCTCTCTATACACGTATGTACTTATTCTATATATCTATATATATCTCTGTCTCTTTCGTTCTTTTTCGCTTCACGGCCTCGCGCTTTGTTTCATTCCGTCTCTGCGAATAGCCGCTCGATTCCTCGAACGTTTTTCCAGAGAAACGGGGAGAAAACGGAATTCCATCGATAACTGTGAATCCAGCGTCGTTCTTTAAATGATTTTATCTCGCCGAGCAAAACGCTGGCAGCGGATAAAAAGGGATTCCCGTCGATTAACTTCCGCTACGCTTTTGTCTGTGGATCGCGAGCCAGAGGAATAGTAGCGGATCATCTGGAACGGTACTTTGCTCAGGCTTCGAGTACTCGGATATCCGCGAAGTCGAATATCTGCGATATGCTTGTTTCGATACGATCGAACGGAAAGATTCGCCAAACGGTCAGCATTCGACGTATTTTCGACCGTAGAATTTAACGAACGATCGAGGATAGCGACGAGCGTATCGATATATGGCATTCGTTCGATCGTTTGCGCGGCGTTCGACGCGACCACGACCGAGATGCGTCGATCATGGTCGATCTTTCGCATCGATAGATGGCTCTGCCGTCTAACGATCGCGTTGCATCGTACGCTGCCATGGACCGTTACTCGGAATGCCATTGCACAAGTCTACGCTTGTTTACCTCTAATAAACCGTTCGTTTTAGCGCACTTTAGTCGTGATTTTCTATTTTACGTCGGCGATTGGCGTCCTTCGCTCGTGGTTTCTTGCTCGTGTACGTTACAGAACGAACCTTTTATCTAAGGAGTCGTTAATTCCAGCACAAATTAGGACACAGCCAGACGATGACAGCAGTATTCGGACCCTGTGTTTTACAGCGCGAGCGATGTTTCGAGCGATATTCTCGTACGAGGTTAGGTTCATTTTCAAAGTGAGTGCAGACAATGAATATAGCGAAATTGTGGAATACGTGTATCGCGCGACAGCTGATATTCGTCGATTCCCGGCTGATTAGCGGTGAGTGTGTATTCTGTTTGTTTCACTAAAAACGCAAATACATATTTTACGATTTACATGTTTGCGCAACGAATTAGCGCGTTTTTAACGTACACGAAACTAAGAACTCTAAGAAAATGTTCGACTATGTTGATTCGTTCTCGCGCGTGTACCTCGCCAAATGTCCAATTTTTGTCAGTCTATAAAAATTGCCAGCGTGGATTTCGCGAAATTCAATTTCCATGTCAAGGGTTGCTTGATTTTTCAATTTCTTTTTATTGCTAACCGAATCAAACTTCGTTCGCCGTAAAGTGGCGCGACGAGAAGAGTTCTCGTCGAGACTCTTACCTGCGACGTTCCGTCGTCCCGTGCATCGGTCCTTTTAAAAAGCACGAAACAGGATAGAGAAGTTATGGCGATGGAACAACGGACGGGTATCATCGTCGCGGCAGAATTTCCCGACAGCCGGCTGTTTCGAAATTTATCGGATAAACGCGCAAGAGGGCTCGTAAGATCGAAAAAATACACAGGCGGATAGGAATACATAATCAACGAGAGTAGAATAGGATCTCGCAGTATAGTTATTCCAGTCTTGTCGTTTATCTTGTCGTTCTTTGCCTGTCATTCGGCCGCCTAGATCAGTGTACTCCACAAACGGAGACAGATGTCACTTTGTAACATTACGTTCGCTTATCGGTGAATTTATTGACTTTTTATCGAGAACGCATTGAACTCGTTTCTTTCTGCTTTATAAAGTTTTACAATCATACGGAAATATACCGCGTGTAGCCAGTGTATATTCGAAGAATGATAAATTAGCAGAGGCACGAGAGTTTAAGAAATCGCGAATATTTAAAATGTTTGTGACACGTGTTAAAAATTATTAATAAACATTTCATACCTTCGATATTTGTTCGTAAAAAACTGTTACTTTCTTAGCAAGACACGCCTTTCGTGTCTCTCGGAGACGATTACATGCATTTCGAAACGTTTCGAACGAGTCAGAGTTGTAATCGTAACGAGTAGAATATTTTATTCGAAAGCGAAGGTCGCTCTTCTCTATTCCTAAACTCCTAGGCGAAGATGAGACAAAAACTCGATACCCACTGTGAAGTTACATTGTGAAAGAAAAAAGAAAGATGAATCGATCGATGGGTCTGTTGGTTTGAGACTCGAACGATGCTTTTCACCATTGTCTACTCCACTCTTTAAGAAATCACCAATCAAAATCGTTATTTATAAGTTGGTTTGTCTGGCGACAGATGGCCTTACGCTATTACGAAATTCCAAATTTTTTGCAAAGAAAGCGATATAAATGACCAAGTCGTGATCAAATTTCTTCCTCTTAAACTGGCTTATTTATTCCGAATGATGTGGAATTTATTATAAAGCGAGAAACGACAAATGTAAAAATACTACATGATTTTGCGTATAGGATACGAAAACTGTTTCTTGAAAACAAATTCTAGGAATGTATCTACTTTGCGATGAAGAAAATAAGGGAGCGCGCGCGTTTTTTAATCTAATATCGTCCAGCTTCTAAATGGCGTTTTATAAATCACTGTAAATCGTCGATGTTTGGTACAGGTACCACCTGTTCAAACCATTTTTAGGGCTTATCCGGACCGTAAATACAGCTTACCATAGGAATTTTCCAACTACCTGAGAAGATGCAGGTAGTGTGACGCTACTTTGAATGCATCGTCAGGTAAAGCAAGCGGAACGTTTATCGAACATTGCCGTGCAGAGTTCCCTTGCCTTTCACTTTGTTCGATGTTTCAAGTTCGATATCTCCGGTACGTTCACTCAGAAACTCGGAATTTAACTTTCGGAAATAAAGCGATTTACAAACACGCTCGGAAAAATATGAGTTTCTGAACGGTTCACGCACGGATCGGATCGATTTAACGTCGTGAACGCGAGTCTCTGGCTAACATTCCGAAACGCCTTTACGGAAGTTCATCTCTCTACGAACTTTCAAACTTTATTTCCAGTTGTAAAATCTGATGGTTCAAGTTGATTTTGACCATTCGATACGCGGAGGGACACCGCGCGATACCTCTTCTTGCAATAATTTTAAATATCGATAAAGAGTCGTACCGTGCCGCTACTCTCGCCTCTGATATTAAGGAAAGTTCAAACCGGTCAAACGTACGAAAAACGAAAGAAGAAAACGACACGATATTTTATATGAAAGCGAATGGGTCGGAGCTCGGTCTGGTTTTTCAAGACGCATAACGACCGTCGACCATATTTTTCACTTTCCATACCCTCGATTAATTTTTTTGTTCTCGAATACTCACCTGGCGCAAGAGTATCTAACGTCGAGTCGCTCCCTCCTTTTTCCTTTTTTCTAACCAAGCTTTTTACCTGAAGCGACCAAGCGTTTCCGCGGCGCCAGATTTCCTCGATATCTCGATAAATTTTCCTGGTAAAGGTTTGCTATTTCGTGGTCGGATCCTCGAATGTTTCTACTTTGGGCGAAAAAGCGCGCTTAAGTAGGAGCGAGGGAGAAAAAAAAGGGAAGAGCAGGAGAAGAAAAAAGAGAGGAACAACGATTCTCGTCGATTAATCTTCGTTTCTTTTACTGTTGTACGCGAACTGCACCTTTTGCATCCTTCCGAGCCGTATTATATCCTCGATCGCATCATTTCCCTTTATTCAACCGCTGTTCCATCTTTCTCCTGCCTCCTGTATTATGCATTATGAGTTATTAATTATTTATAAGTGCATCACCTACTTGAAACTTGCTCACCATTCCATGCATCTTGCGACGTAATATGATTTATCTATCTACGTGATCTTTTCCTTCACCTTGTGAACTTTTATCTCGTGACCGCGAGCAATTCGCGGATAATAGTCTTGGTGAGCTATACAGTAATGGAAAGCAGTTCTAAAGTTGCGCCGCACGTGTATTTACATTTATATTATATCGTGGTACGTCTTCAAAGGTATTCGATGATGAAAAATTTACGAAAGCTGATTTTCTGGAATAGTGTATCGTTTTTTCTTTTTTTTTTCTTTCTTCTTTTTATGATAAGTAACTGCGTGTTTCATTGCACGGGTCGAGTATATCCGAATTCCATGTTTTTATCTTTAATACCGTTCCCTAAGTGTTAAGCCGCTTTAAAGACGATATTGTAAATGCATGTGTAATTGAAGTTTTGTTTTTTTATTTTCTTTTTTTTTAATTCTTTTTTTTGTTTCTTTTGTTACACATAGATCGAATATTATGAAATAAGCACCGGTATGATTTCGATGGCTATTAATTACTTAGTTTGTAACAGGTATTTTATAACCTACACTTAGAGAAAATATTACATACGTGCAATTTAATTTCCGGTATTATTACTGAAGCCGATTATTATAAAACGATTTAACCTTCATCGATTAAAACGTTATGTACATTAGCGATTTTATTACTTGCATTTTCTGGCTTTGTAGAAGATTAAATTAAACTACGAATTTTTGATAATACGTAATTTAAATTCTTTATTAATGTATTCTTATAATTATCACATATTTCATAGCTTCGATACAATTTGATTCAAGTACGAAGCACGTTACACCGTAATTCGTAGTATCTAATTTGTTAAACTTTAATGTATAAACTGTAATGTATAATCGTAACAAGCGTTGCAATTTTTTATACAATATTTAAATAGCTCAACACGTTTGCTATCGACTTAGGACTAATTTAGATTCAATTTTAATTCTACGCTGCTTGTCGTCGATTATGCATTTCGGAAGTGACTAATCTATTCTTCGTACTTTTCATCGGAAAGCTTCGTTATCTCTTATTGTATGGCTTTCATCACTTGGTGGAAAATGTCGAAGCTCGATAGAACGGAGTTCCTCCGGGATTAATTTTCGCTGCTCTATCGTCTACTATTCGCGTTAAATTCGCCTCCATTTTCGCGTCCGTTGTCGCACAGCGTTCTCTTGAACGCTCATAATTGCGTTGGATTGCTCTTTTGTACGCCTTAAATTGTTACATTGGCGCTAATGTTTTAAACGTAGGGGTTCACGTTGAATTTATTATTGCAACAGTCGAAAAGATTATGGTTCGTTAAATAACGGTTAGACATTAACCTTTATTCGTGATGTTACGTTTCTTAAATTTAAAAAGTACCAAGAGTCGCGATGTTTTGAACAAAATGCTTAGGTGTTTTATTGCCGTTTTTAAAGAAATTTTCAAATTACTTTCCACCGATTAGTTGGAAACGTAGCTATGTAGTACTCGAGCGATCGGCCGAAATAGACTATCCAGATGGAATCTTGGATCGACCAAGTATCTTCTCGTTTCTGCTCGATTCGATTCTGTGCATTCGTAGCGCAAAATCGTCAGAAACGGATCAGACAGCGAACCGGGTATAATAAAGGACAAATGCGATTGTACTGAAATTATAATACGAATAGCACGGGAATTGTTCGTTTAATGTTCGAATTAAATCCCCCATCGTCGAGCCGATCGCTAATTGAATAACCAGATGGAACGATTCGATGAACGATTGGATGAAAAATTTATCATGAATCGTAAAATTGGGCCGGGCGTGGAATAATCGTTGTTACAAGTTAAACGTGACCTGTCGTCCCTTTCCGTCTCCCAACGTTTCGACCGCGTTCCCAGCCTCTATCTGAATTACAAAAGTCGCGGGATTAGGCGATCCGCTTAATTTCAGAATGTAATATATTATTCATACCCTGATCTGCATATCCCTTGGCGCGGTTATCCCCAGATAGAAAATACGGTACAAGATGCAAATGTAATTTATGCTTGCTAGCACCGCGACCGTAGCTTAGCACTTGGTCATCGGGCAGTTACGTAGCCGCGTGTGTGCACACGTATTACACCTGTCTCGTTAGTCCGGCCATCGATACCATTCTTCGATGATTTTTATCCCTCGGCGGACTTAAACGCGAAAATAAAAAACTGATTCTCGTCCATTATTTCCGGTTCTCTCTTGTGCACCGTCGTTCGTGTAAAACGTCTATTTTCGAGTCCACAGAACTGTACTCGGGATTCATTATTGCCTTTCTCTCTATTCCCTCGTCCGACGCGTGTCTCTTGATTACTTTAACATTCGGCCGTGTCGTTGCCTGTTTATAAATGCGCGTCTGCCACGAGCTCGTAATTTTCTACTATACTCCTACTATTTGTCGGATCCAACCGATTCCAACTCTTTGATTTAACTTTCCGATGTATCCTATCGTATAACGATATATGGTGCCATGTAACGAAAATTATAGAACAATAAAATTATGAAAAAAAACATAATTACGATAATTACTGCGTGGAACGTTCGAAATGCATTCTCCTGTTGCGTTTAGGGCTCGAAAAGTTGAATTGTTCGTGAAATTAATTAATCATCGTAACAAGTTGCCACTTGTATATTATTTATTACCGGCACAAAGAGAATTTGTCTTTATGCGCTGCGATAATATCTTCCGATATGTGATATCGTACTACTATAAGGAAACACATTGAGAAATGTGCTGCTCGTATCGATTGGCAATCGATATATTCGCGTTAACAGTTTTGTAATTCTCTTCTTGCCATGATATGTATTCAACAAGCACTCACAGTATCGTTACACCAACGGCTGAGATTTCCACGCGAATTCCACGGATCTTTTACGGGCAGATACGTGCGCTAATATCAATGAATAATTTAATTTATCGTCCATGCGAATTCTTTCTTTCTTATTCAGGAATATCCTTCGAACGAACTTTCCGGGAACGAAATCTCGCAGTTTGGATTATCGTTGATTAAGTTACATTCGTCCGTTTCGTTTTTCGATTAGAGTGCGCCGTAGATACGTACATTATTAATTTTGACACGCATTTCCGTCTCTCACAACGAATCTAATGCATGCAGATATAAAAATGTGGATTCTGAATACTTCGTTATAAAAATACGTATTAATGGCGATGGAAGTTGCCCCGCACTCTGGCAAATCGACTCACCATGGTAAAATTTCACTCCTCGTATTTTTCACTCTCTTGTTTTCTCGTTCGTCCGATCGAACGTGTTTTTCTCTACGTTCGAACGGTTTCGAATTCGACTATCGTCGAAGGGCGGAAAGTTCCGCGTTAATTGATTCGTAATTAAGCCGAGCTGCGTTTCGAATATCGCGCGTACCGTGTAATCTCCCTGACGGGTGAGAGTTTCGAGAGACGCGTCATTTCCTCGGGTTGGAAAATCGAACGTCGCCTCACCTCCATGGTAAGCGATTTCACGTTCCCGTTCCCCTTTCGGAACAAAATCGCAGATTTCTCGTGCGATTTTCCTACCATATGGATACATTTTCTAGTCATCGTGGTCGTCCTTCGAACGATCTCTATCTACCCGGACAAAATGCCGTGAGTTGTCGCGGCCGGGGTGGCGGAGGAAAAGAGAAAAAGAAAGAGAGAGAGAGAAAGAGAGAAAGGTTGCCGCCGATTAATTTCCGTTTCTCTTTCGCTCGTCGTTCGTGCGAATCGTGCTCGACTGTTTTCGGGCCCGCTCAGGCGTATTATATCCTAGGCACACTATTGCGTTTTGTCTCGACCTACCGCTCTGATATTAAATCATTCGAGGCTCTTTATTAACGGGCACCCTGCTGATCGGATATTTAAAGCTGTTTCCGCCTGGCAGTAGACGATGTCGTAATTTTCGTGATTCAGCTCGGACACAGTTTATAAATTACATTTTTCTCGAGATTAATTATTTGTATCTCGGAGAGGGAGGTGGTTCCCTTGAATTGTCGATTTCAAGGAGTTTCAAACGCCACACTTTTATGGATTATTTTAGCACTCGTGTCGTTTCATTCGTCCTGTTAACCGTATTTAGTATTCTTAAACTCACGCTGCCCACCACACGCTTTTGGATATTTTGCAATACGCCGAATTCGAGATCATTTCCTTCCTTTAAGTTTTATTCGCACCAATTTCACTTCGATGCTTCTATAAGAATCGATCAACAAATATATCTTTGCACCTCTAATCGAAAAAATATTATGCAGTTTACTTTCCTTCTAACTTTGTAGCTAAAATCAATAGCTCTTTATAAATATCGGCGCATGCGGTTCTTAATGTAGCTTCATATGTTTTCGGGCGACGTAAAGTACGCAAAGAGTTTCGCTTTTATGATACCTGGCAGAGAAAGGTTTAGTATTCGATCTGGTGAACGCGTAAACCATCAAATGTCTGCACTTCGTTCGATCCAGCATCCAGGAAACTGTCTGTTTAACTCTTCCTAAGTTATTAACCGAGTTGGCCTCTGTTTGATGTACGACGACCCTGAAACGTTTTTGAGCAGGTGGATGTTAGGTTCGTATAAATAGTACGTTTCTCGATGTTCGAGAAATTCGCAGTTCAAAAATATGAAACTGGAGCGATGGAAGAGGAAAAGTGGTCGAATGTCGTGTTTTTAATCCTATCTGCTTGTTTCTTCGAAATAGAGAAATTAATTGTACCTACATTTGCCTCTTGCGTTTGATTTCTGTGCGCAGTCGGACGATAAGAAGTTTGAAGGACTATAGTCTTTTTTATTAAAATATCGTTGTTTCCCTTATCGATATTATCAATGGCATTTCCCTGTATCTTTCTCTGTATCTTGGCAGTAAGAGATGATCAGCGTTGAATTCTACAAACGAACATTAAACTATCCTAACATTTACACAAGCTTCTTCAAATGCTAAATTCATACTCTCTGTAGCTATTACGATGCCTTTTCAACGTTTAAACTCATAAAAAGGTTACGTGAATATTCCTGCGCGATAATTCATGAAAATAATGGAATTCAAATTCAGGAAATAATGTACTGTCAAATAATGGAATTTCCACGATGTTGTTACAATATTCAAGACGTACATTATGGGGAAACGTATTCCTCTCTAACGTTATTTCTAACGATATAAATTTCGAAAAAATATTTCATACGTACTACTTTCTGACACAACTTAATAGATATTCGTTTAATATGTAAATGAATATTATAAAAGCCGATAGAAAAAAAGAAAGGAAAAAGAAAAAAAGAGAACTACCGGTTCCATACGAATTCCTCCCATGTAGGAATTAGCTAAAAGGTAGCCACATCGTTAATAAAATACGACGAGCAGATAGCACAGTCTAAAACGTACGTTGCATGCTTACCCACTAAAAAAGTCCATAACGTTTTATTGCTTGAAATCGCTTTCGTCGAATACCGCATGCATTATGTACGTTACTCAAAGCCGCAGCAGGTCAATACATCTTCGAAGTCGGCCACATTCCCTCAGTTTCTGGCGATTCGAATATTGAAATGGCGCATCCGGCCCGTCCCCCCCCTTTTTTTCTCTGTTTCTTCTATCAAAGCCCTCAAACTATCTTGGAGAATAAAATAGCGAGGGTCGCCAGGGAAAAAGAAGAGATTTCCGCCGATTAATTTCCGTTCCCCGTTCCTCCGTCGTTCGTGCGAATCGCGCGAATCGTTTTCAAGTCCGTCGAGGCATATTATATCCTCGAATCATCGTCCTGCTCCGCCTATCGGTCTCTTGCTCTCTTCTCTCTCGTTCTCCTTCTCCTTCTCTCTTTCTCTTTCCGCAGCCCAATCTACCCTTTCGTACACTCCCTCGTCCGGCGATCCCCGAATTCGTTATAACCGAGAGCCGGGAACCACGCAACCGTAACTTTGCAGGATACGATATACGGCCGAGGAGCAAAGAGATGAGACGGAAAGGAACGCTTTACCCCGTTCGACGGACGGAGAAAGATGGCTCGAATCAAATTTACAGACTTCCTGCACCTCCAGACAGAAAGCCCCGAGCGACGCCTAGGAGAAGAGAGACTGGGTTGGTGGTTTCCTCTTACGGTTGCGACCGATACAATACCGCTCGCTCTCTTGTCACCGATCGTTTCGAAATGTTTTCCGCTGTTTGCTCGACGACAGGCTACAGAAGTAGATTTCGCGTTATTTATTTAGCTGGAAACACGGACTGGCGCGTCGTGTACGCATCCCGGCAATACCGATTAACCGAAAGCTTCCCTTCCTTGTTCGCTAGCTCGTTCACGCGCGCACGCGAACGAGCAGCGCAGGGTAATTGGTTTCGGCCAATCAGCGTGCATTCGTCGGAACGTGCCGCTTATAACGCTTCTGTGTTTGTTGTAATTAGGATGTCAACGAATAATGCGTGTCCGGTAATTATCGATGATATCTGACTTTACCGACCGGGACATTCGGATTAATTTCGATACTGAATTCGACGGGACCATGCGGTAATTAGTTTATTATGTTTGCTGTCGCGCTTGCTTCCCTTTGGGCCCTCCCGTATCTCTAGCTGTGTAAGATATTTAGCGTTCATCGAGGTTCACCGGTTAACGAATATTTGATGTCGTTTGAAAGTTCGGCACGGCAATGAAACCTCTAATAGGGTAAATATCGTTGGAAAACGGCTGTAATCAGTCACTATTCGATTATTCTTTCGACGATATAACGAAAGGGCAACTGGCTGAGAAATTGCACACCGTTCTCGTGTTTATCGCGATCTGTTCCGATGCCACAAATTTTAAAGATTTCCCTCTAGATACGTATATAATAGAAAATGATATTTCAGTGTGATTAAGAAGAAGCGGAGAGGCGGATAATTGTTGTAGCATCTACAATAGCATTAGTAGTTGCCTTATCTATTCAAAGTTCCATCGTGCTAATTACCACATCGGATAAAGTTGCAAATTTCCTAAATCAGTTATGAGCTTATTATCGGACGTTTGTTATTTGTTTTATTCGTAACATTGGAACTTTGAGAAAGTAACCTTGTTTTCTTGCGTATTAAAAGTTTCTTTAACATTTTTTTAATGAGATATGTAAAAGACAGCGGATTATAATAAAGCGTAAAATAGAAAAGAAGAACATTTTTTCTCTGTCACATTTACGCGTTGTTTGAGAAGTTGCAGTAAGAATAAACACATTTTCTCGTAAAACTTAGCTTTCTAAGTTTGTCATAGTAAAAGTAGATTATATGAAGTGGTAGTTCTAACTTACGCTACCAGTTCCGTAATGAGAGCAGAAAAAGTAAACGTAGAAGATAAATATTCTTTTTGCAAGATTGCTTGTTTAGTTAATGTAATTGCGTGTATCTACTTGTATCTACGTTGCCCGTTCCGTTAACTGCAAAATTACGAGTTCCGCTAGATCCTCTGAATTTCCGAACATTTTGTCCTAGTGTAAGTTGCATCTCGTATATCTAATTAAATTTCTAGCAATTATCAAGCGGTATCGGTCGTAAAATTTCATTTTCCGTTGCAAATGGGTGTTAAATTTTTGCACCTGGTCGAACCGAGAACTCGCAAGGAATCTTATGGAAAAAGCTTCCAGCGGAAATTAATTCCAGGACTTAATAAAAGCGGTAATGAGCCACGAAGATTAGGGATGCAAAGCGATCGTCGCACGGCCTTATCGACGCGCGATTTTCATTATTTATAACGTTTGCTTCGCCGTTCTATCCAAGCGGGACGGAAAAAGTAGAAACGAATCGTACGGTCGTTTCAGTGAAATTCTTTCATTCGCATACCCTGTGTTTCGAAACGTACGATTAACGCGTATACCGATCACCGGTAAATCCGGTCTACGCTGCGTTTCACGTTCGTCAGTCGCGGCTTACGTGCCGATCGATATTCTCGGTTTTCAAAACTCATTATCCGTAAAATTAGACTTCGAATCTAATTTCAGGCAAAGGATTTTATTACTTTTACTTTTCTAGAAAAGCAGCAATTCCCCGATGTTACTCTAATACCACCTGCAGCTATCGACATAGTTGCTGTCGGTGGACAAAAATTTGCGAGTAAATTGGCCGATTCTCCGCAGTTTCGTTCGTCGCTCGTTCGCTACGCGGATGTAAAGAATCAAACGTCGCAAGTATCAAGTCGGGCAATGCTCGGAGGCCGGTTCCCGCAGCGTTTCAAACGTTGGAAGTAGAGATTGTTTCGCACGGGTTACGAAGGCTCGGGGATTGCTTTACAGGTCTTTTGAGGTTGAAATTGCAGACGGAGAGATGAACGTCGGTGTCGGTGTTTGAGGTACGAGGAACGTGACTCTTTTAGTAGATATACACGTCTGGTTACGCGCGGTTTATCGAGTTTCGTTTTTCTTACCGCGTTTCTTTCGTCCTCCGAAAATTTTACTTTCCTCGGACGCTCGGCACCAAGGTGTCCGAGTTTATTTCGTCTTGTTATCCTATCGCTCGTCAATGTGTGCCGATTCAAGTCGCGTCCAGAGGATATCATAGAAAATAGCTTTATTTCGTTGTATTTATGGTTAATAAATTATCATCGTTAAACGAAGCAGGGAAACGATCGTGCCGCGGCACTCGAAATCTGGATTTACTACGACCAAGACGATTAACAGCCACTGGCAATTAAGCAAATTATCGCGACGCGGCGCGACGCTACGCGACATCGCGAAAAACAGTCGATAGACGTCAAGTCGGATAAACGAAGGCTCTGCCACGGATACGGATTTCAATAGCTTCTTGCGATCGTTATGTTACGCGTTGATCGTTCTGAAATAGAAATGGCGCGTCGAGCGACAATTACGGTTTCTCTGAGAGCGATAATAACACGGTTCATTAACACGAAAGATAGGTGCGCGTGCTGTAAAAAAGTAAAAAAAAACATCGATGAATTTACTAGCCTAGTTTAATGATTTAGGTGAATGTATTGGAGCAGGCGTAAACTGAATTTTTCAAATAACGAGTTGAAAAAGTTGAACGACTGCTTGCATTTGAACGAGGTTGAGTCGTGAATAGTTTCACAGATGGAAGCAGTAAGTTTAATTAGAGTCCGAAGGCGGAGATTAACGAATAGATAGAAAGTTAAGTAGTATGAAATAGGTTTGAAGAAAAATAAGAAGCTTACTCGCGAAGTCATAAAAACTTTTTCATTTTTGCAGAATAGAAAGATCGAGCTGCGCGCGGACAGGCATTTATTCGCGAGACGTTAAATAAAATAGTAAAAGATACGATCTCGCAAAACTCTTACTCTCCACTCTCTCAAACTAACGCTGTATTCTTAACTCGGATTCCACCTCTAATTTTTCGGTAACTTTTCTAACTAACTCTCTCTGCGCGACTATCTTACTCCACTCTACATGCGCCAGGTACTCGATTATCCGGAAAGTTCGCGCCACTTTCTTATAAGCGATGTTCCAATAATTTGCTACAAGCGAATCTCTATAAACGCGCACCAACGATATATGGCTTCGTACTTACTTAAAAGCTTACAGTAACTGGAAGAACTGAAAGATACGTACTTGTCGCTCGCACATCCGTCGTTCTCTTCCGAGCATCTGCACTTCTCAAAATTTTATCATTTTCACGATATCGTCGTAAACGGTATATAACAGATATAAACAGGCATTACCATCCAAGTTACGACGACAAACATATTGTTTTTAGACTCGTCGGAAAAGTGGCGGCAGAAATTATATAAAAATTGTACGTTGTAACTTTAGCCCGGAACGAACCGATCCGTAGGAAGTTGGAAACACCTTGGTACCATGCGATCGCAACGCAACCCATTTTACGATTATCGTTCGGCCTTAAAAATATCCGACGATAAGGATAGAGAAAAAAGTCGAGTCACGAACTGTTGGCCGGCAACGCGTCTGTTTCCCGGCTAATAAGAGTGTATCGCGGAGGGAAGAAATTGGAAGGCAGCGAGGTACAGTAGCGGACAAAAGTTTAAGACGATGATTTGTAAACCGGATTACAAACATCTTATACGCATATTGTTCTTCTATTCGGTTTGTCTCTTTGGAATAACGTAGCTGTATGTTTGACCTTCGTAACCTCAGACAGTCAGTTGTTAAATACAAACAATGTAGGAGTTACAACAGTTAGTTACCGCCTAGCACTTGGAAACAGTGGACATTAGTTTAAGACGATCTGTGTAAAACGTGAGTACGAGTACAGTTTTTGAACATTTTGATTCTGGAATGTCAAAATCATTGTTTAGTGTACCTTTTATTGCTTAAAATTCATTTAGGTAGGAACAGACTATGGGTAAATCAAAGAATTTACTTGAAAACGAAAGGGAACAAATCGTAAGGCTGCGAAAGCAAAGTAAAACCTTCACCGAAATAGCAAATATAGTGAACAGGTCAGAAACAGCTTGTAAACAAGCTTGGTATAAATGTTTAAAGACAGGCATGTATTGCGATCAACCGAAAAACGGAAGACCACGGAAAACAACACCGAAAATGGATCGCCGGATTCATCGATTGAGCGAAAAGGATCGTTTTCGTAGTGCAAATAATATTGCTGCGGAGATAAACTATGAAAACGATACACAAATTAGTGCTAGAACTGTTAGGAGAAGATTAGAAGACTTTAACTTAAGAGGACGAAAACCCCAAAAGAAACCACTGCTGAGTTCTAGGAATCGAAAAAGACGACTTGCATTTGCTAAAGCTCATAAGCATTGGACAAGTGAAGATTGGCAAAAGGTATTGTTTTCTGACGAATCGAAATTCAATCGCGTCTGTTCTGACGGGATACGGTACGTTAGACGTCGAATTGGCGAAAGTTTGAAAACACAGTGCGTTTTAAAAACTCTTAAACATGGTGGTGGCAACGTTATGGTGTGGGCGTGTTTTTCTCGAAGCGGCCCTGGTCCGATATGTCGTATCAATGGAATTATGGACCGTTTTCAATACAAGGACATACTCAAGAACACAATGTTACCTTTTGCACGCAACAATATGAGTGATGATTTTATTTTTCAAAATGATAATGATCCGAAGCACACGGCTCGGGTTGTGAAACAGTTTTTTCAAGAAGAAAATATCACCGTGCTGCCGTGGCCGTCGCAATCACCAGACATTAACCCAATCGAGAATTTGTGAAGCATCATAAAAAAGACAGTACAAGGTTATAAACCGAAAAATTTAAATGAACTTTACTCTACGATTGAAACAGCCTGGAATAATATTACGGTAGATTAATATAAAAAATTAATAGATTCTATGCCAAGAAGATGTACCGAAGGGATAAGAAATAACGGATATTGAACAAAATATTGAATTTAAACAAAAATTGTGTATATTTTTTAACCAAAAATTAATATTTTTTGTATAGTCTTAAACTTTTGACCGACGAAATATTATACAGATTTCGTTCCTTTTTTATAACTTAGCTATTGAGCAAAATATCAAAATGAAATTTTTTTTCTAAGTGTACAAACAAATGTACAATTAGTTAATACCAAAAGTAGAACACCGTATTTATATTTTTTATGGAAAGTAAATCAATTATTTATTTCTTCCATTTCGTCTTAAACTTTTGTCCGCTACTGTAAATGGAAAGTCGTCGCGATATGGATGCGAATACGAGTGCTTTCGGAGAATCAAGATGAGGGTGCGGCACGAAAGACGTCGTTGTCACGTAGTCTGCTGATGGCCCCGAGAATTCACGGACCTCGACGGGGGCTTTAAAAGGAAGAAATATTAATCCAAGTTAAGCTTACATAACGATGAAACACGGCTGTTTCCACCGCCGAAGTGAAGTTCTCATGGAGCCTGCAAGGAGAGACCGCTCCCTAACTAGACAAAGGCAAACGGCGCGCGGCGAGGCCACTCTCGTTTCATCGTGTATACGTATTCGCGACTGTGCCGCGCGTGTGTCTCTCTGTACGGTCGTGTATGTATGTGGGATAAAGGGAGAAATTTATTATGCCGCCAGTAAAAAAATATCAGTCTCTGCTATACGTATGCGAGTTAATTAACCTCAGGTATACGATACGTGGATATCAACGAGTCGTCGATGATATCTTTTTCAACTACGAGAGGCACGGATGCTTGTCGAATGTGTGGAAAAATATCGAGTACCGGCGTAAAAATGATGGAAAAATTCAGCTCGTCGATATCGTTCTTCGGTGGATCTTAATTTGTTTGTACTTTAGATGATCTTGGATTTATAGACTACTAATGATTTAAACGAGTTTTTTTTTTATTATTATTAATAACCTACAATTTAACAAGTAGAAATATTTTACGTTAAAGAGAAAGTGAAATTTACCACTTGATAGATCGTTTATCGCTTAATAATACACGTATGAAAGTTATGGGATGTGTAAATAAGTTAAAATGTTGCACGCGATTTATTTACATACGCATTATCGTGTCATCGGGCTATGCTCGTAACCAAAGCAAGCTTTTAAAGTTCGAAAATTGCGTCGTTCCGGTGGCACGTGTGCGCATTGAATGTAGTTAATTACCCGATGAGGCGAAATAAAGCAAAATAGAATAAGAGAATTTTATAGCGATATGGATGTCGTAACGATTTTAACGCGGATGAGCGAACGGAAACTTTGACGCGATACGAATGCCGCATTGTTTATTTCGCTCTAATTAAAATGAAGGAACGAGAGATAATCTCGAAGGACTGCGATAAGATGACAATTTTGAATCTCGAGTACAACGAGATCCTTTAACCTAGAAAGTAAAATATGGCGTAAATTCGTATGGAATGAAAATTTGGATTTTCCTATATCTACGATCGAAACGAAAACAAAGGAAGACAGGCGAATTCAAAATTCTACGTGAACGCGTCTAGCGACTGGAGGTTGACGCGACTTGGCTCGAACCGAGAGATACCGGCAAGATAACGCAAGATTTGCGCGGCGCTACGTCACACAGGTCGATTTGCATAAATAAGGCGTACACCGGTGTTCCATCAGGTATTATGCTCTCAAAATGCATCGAATACGGAGAGTAGCCATGCATCGGGGATGAACGCGTCAGGTGCCCCTCTGCATAGAGTTGCGCGTATGCGTGGCGGTAATCCCGGTTCGGTGAAGGGACGAAAGAGAGAAAGAGAGCGGTTGGAAACGTGGAATACCTGACCATGATAAATGCCCGACGCACATCACTCTCGCGACGCGCGTCGCTCGAAACGGCTGCAATGCAGCCTCCTACCTATTATGCTAAAATGCAATCTCCTGATAACCGCAGCGGCGTCATTGTGGAGCTTAATCTCACCTATCTGTACAGTCATGGGGGAGTGGGAAACAAAATGGGAATGAGAGACCGACCGGGCTCTCGGTGATTCGGGATAAAGAGCGGGATCGGTGATAGTGGCTGGATGAGAGGTCGTTCCGGAGAGAAACCGAGCATTTGAGAAGGAGAAAACGAGAGAGGGAAGAAGGACGGTGGTGCGGATGCTGGGGTTAAAGCAAGAGAAACGGAATAACCTGCGAGTGATAGAGGCGGACAATAGCGGTAGACTCGAGAGATACGAAAAGAAATAAATTCCACGATCGATAAGCGTTCGGCCGAACGTCAAAGCGCGGCTGTGTAGGTGAACGCCAGTGTGCTACGGATCTTTGATAAAAAGAAGAAAAAAAAAGAAGGAGAAGGGGGCGGGTAGGGGAAACGGCAATCGACGTGTCGTTTCGGATGGGACGGAGCGTAGAACCGGCACTGAATCTTTCTTGCTTACAAGTTGCCGCTTTGGTATCCCGATCATTGGCGAATGGTGGACGCGTGTAACGATTAGATCAGAGTAACCAAGTTTTGGGGATGTTGATTGTTTCATCTTAATTAGCGTGATAAGATTTGATAGGAGTTGGAGAGTTTCGAGAGGAGGATGATCGAGCTTGGGGTTAGAGATAACGATAATTCCGTTTGGTTCGAACGAATTCCACGAACATTTTATTTGATCGCTACTGTTCAAAAAACGTCAAAAAAATATGTTTATTTTTATTTGTTTATATTTGCTTTTATTTATCGATATATATTAATTGGGCAAACATAGAGGTAGATAATCGAAAGTTGCGCGATGTTTACAGTATAAATGCTGTCTCGTATTTTCATCGTTTTTTAACGCGACGTAGTTTGGCGGTATAGGAATGCTACGGTCTTGAGGAAAAAATTGTATTATTATTTCGTTCGATCATAATTTTCGTGTCGCGTAATGATCGAAACAATGTCCCTTTCGTTCAACGGAGTTGATAAAAGAGACGCAATTTAATCAAAATACTCGTTGCGACGCAAAACAGTTTTCCGTTGTTCGGTAGAAATATTCTAATACCAATGATATTTTTGCGATGCGAGAAAACGTTCATCCAGCAAGAAGCATTTTCATTAGCGGCACTACTGCAATCTTGTTCGTTTCTTTTTTTAAATGCCCTATTCCCACTTGCGTTCCCATTATTCAACAACGTCCAACGTTGACCTCCGACAAAAGAGACGATCCCAGTTTCGAGTTTTATCGGAAAAAAAAGACACGTAGCGGAAAATAAGCGAGGAATTTTTTCAATGTATAACGCCATTTAACGTTCTAAGTCGTCGCATTATCGTGGCGCTAGATAAACTCGAAACAAATATGCCGTCGTGTTATTATCGTGTGAGCGTTGTATATTATTGGACGTTTCCACCGTTTGTCTTTGTAGTAATGAAAAATGCGCCAGTTTTGCGGCGTGCTACCGCAGTCGGTAAAAAACTGGGTAAAAGCAGTTATACTATGTCAACGGAATAGTAAATTATAGAGAAAATAAACGTTCTTCTTCCGGACGTAATCGGCTTACTTGTCCATTATTTTGACATTTATACCGGATCGTAGTCTCGTATTTGATCTACCGTGATATAATGACTAACAAATAAAAGAAACTAGCGTTGTTCGAGGATGAGAAGCGAAATTCTCGTACGTTCGCGTATCCAGCTTCGATGCATATCGTTCGGCGTGCGTTGTTTTCGCGAAAATCGCAGTTAGACACGAAAGTCGGCGCTCGTCTTCCACGTATAATCCTCGTTCGACAAACACGTCGGCGCGTATCGATACGATAAACTCGTTGGAAATCTTCCCGAGTTGCTTTTCCTAGTTCCTGAAATTCGGCCAAACAAGGTCAAAAATCCACTTTACTTACGTTTTTAGTTCGGTGAACGCATCAAACAGAAACGCCAATATACCAGGACCTCGGAAGCCCTGGGAAAAATGTACCGTCGACTCGGACGATTGCCGTGACTTAGTCAATGGATCAAAAGAAGTATTTCCTCCGCCTTCGCAGCTACAAAATCGTTCGCCGTTTAGCTCTCTTCGGAGGAACATTCGAAAAGTTTAGATACCTCTTCGGGATCCTCTTCCAGGCGAGCGAATAAGCAGGTATTAAGGGCTTAGACCACAGATCGAATTCGGAGAGAAGAGTACCTATACCTAACACATTTTGCCTGGTCTCGCACACACAAACACAAACACACACACACACACACACACACACACACTTTTTCTTCTCCTTGCCTTTATTTGTTTTCCTCATTTCTCTTTCTCCGATTTTCTGTTATCTCTCCTCTTTTTCATCCCGCCTCTGTTTTACTCGTCCGCCACGCCCTAGGCTGCACAAGCACTGTGAATGCAGGATGCCAGTTGGACTAAGCGAGTTTAAACATCGAGGATCGTCGAACTGCTCGACCAGCTTCGTCGCGAAAGCGAAAGAGGGTTTAACGGAGGATCATCGTCTGATTTCGCGTAAGTTTCATCGGCGAGGGTGTCTGCCATCGTGTGGCGCTTCTAATTACGTCCGCGCGGGACCTACGATTTCTTTCTCTTCCGATTGTCGTTTTGATTACGCGTGTCGACGCGTCTAGAAACACTTTGGGCCTTAGATATTCCCTTGTTTCCTCCTTTCGCAATTTGTCTGTCGAAAGTACACGTCCAATTATATCGTCTTTTCTTTGAACTCTCGAATCGTGTAATTTTTTAAATATAACGCAAAATATTCGGCATCATCGAGTTATGCGTAGTACGATATGTTTTAATACGATTAAATTTTGACAAACTGAAGTTGTTGCTAAAAAAATTCGGATATTGGATTTGGTATCGTGTCATTAACAAAGAGAGCGTATATACGTGTAATTTCATCATTTTATGAAAATATCAAAGATATTTTGGACAGCAGGATTTCGCCAATAAAATTAAATCTTTTGTTTTCCTTGTTGGCGATTTTGTTGGCTACTGTTTAATTTTTCTGTTTTCAAATGGATACATATATTATTTTTAAATGTTTTAACGATTGTTCGTTGAAGCTGTGACGCGCTACCTTTCTCGATATTTTCATTTCGATGTCGCGAAAGCGGTGCGTTTACCTCGCCCAAACATCGAACTCGAAGCGTGTGTTGTGCTGACCGAATCTCACTTCACGATCGATGCTTCATGGGGACAATACTACGGGATGCAGGATGCTTGAAATGACTGAGGTTAAGCATCGGAGATGTTCAAACTACTCGACTAGCTTCGTATCCGAGCAGAAAGTACGTTTAATCAAGTGCCATTGGTTGGAGATTCACTGCAGAGAAAAGAGAATTTCACTAATATCCGATGCGGAAATTGATTGCACTTTCCAGTAAAATGTCCAAAATCGGTTAATTAATCGATCAAACGTACGAGTGTATATCTCTATGCGAAATAAGGTTACTTAACTTCGTATTAATTTCATCGCTTCTCACTTACATCTTAGACTCGAACACATTTTATAGAGTTTCTGTGACCGAGAAGAGCTTTGTTTACAATTGCGCGTATTTCTACTTATTCCCAAGTAAATTGCCTAGATAAAGAGGAAAAGGGAAAGAAAGAGGATTTCAGCCTCACGACCTAAAGCCTATTCCAAAGCTTACTTCGAATTAGACAACCGCTTCGGGATTGCCATCGTCTTGGCTTGATCTCCGAATTTATCATCTTCGTTCCATCTCCCTCTCTCTCTTCCTCCCTCTTCCTTCCTCTCTTGCTGCCGCTATCACTTTTACTTAAGCATCGCATCAATACCTTTCGAATATGCTTAGCGAGAAGTCGTGGCGGGCGTTAAGAGATGATAGAACTGGAAGGATATGGAATGGCTTATAAGTAGGGAGGAAGGGAGAGGTTAGACGGTAGGAGTGCCGCTCGTTGAAGGGTGAAGAAGAAGCCGTAGAACGGAGATAGGTTACGAAGACGAGGTTAGAGTAATCCGCAAAGCTCGTCTTGTAATTTCCCATAAGACCGATCGAGAGCTTGTACTTTGCTTTTGTCAAACGTATTTGTATCCGTGTGTTTCGTACGAGCGCAGCGTCTACGTCGTTACATCTCTTAAAGTAACATGGAGTCGTCCGTTAGCGTGGATCTCGATGCGGCAATCGAAAATGCATTTTTCTCCGCTTCTCCTCCCTTCCCTTTTCGACGGTCATCCACTCTTTCTATCGCTTCTGTTCGCTTTGACCGAATCGCTCTACACGGGTGTCACGGAGCTTAATTAAGCTAATGGATATCCGTAATTGATGCAACGAGACTGTCCACCGACGATCCACCGTTTTCTGCTGTTCGTGACATTCGTTCGTCGATAGGTGGATAGGTGGGCCATGATAAATATCGGTTTGAGTTGCTGGCCCTTCGATAGGCTACCGTGTAATTGCGGCTAATCGATTGGAATGGAATTTGAAAGCGGCGTTTCAAAACCCTGGAAAGATTTCTTTGTTCCCTACTGCCTGGGTTTTAGGGGATACTCGTTGGATTTCGATGCTTTTTCATCTTATACGTCGCTTCAAAGACATTGTTATTCTCTCATACTACACGGCTAAAGATCATATACGCTTGAAAAACAGCGCAGCACGAAATTGGAAAGTCGAAGGGTGCTTTAAATCTTCTTCGTAATAATATTACTGCTGAATTTAGGTGGTACGTTTGCGGAAAATTAGGTTTTCCAACCGTAGAATATTCGTTCATTCACGAGAAGGCTGCAGTTCCGTAAGGATGGTCGATTTTCGTAAGAAAGAAGATTATTTTTGCTTCATCGAATCGTATTAACGTCTTAACCATGTTTGTTCGATTGTTCGTTCAGGTGGGACATATTTTCCATCCACTGTGCGAACCACAGTTAAACCGCGCGAACCGCATCTAATTTTAGCACGCGGTATGATTCAACGCGACATAGAAACCGCTTCGTGCACAACAGTTTCCCTCGTAAAGGAAATAGAAACGTTTGGACGATTCTGATGGTTTTCGTTCAATCAACGACAGGAACACAAGTTATCGGCAAATTTCAACATGATCGGTCGTTAATTATTCTCTATTTTCTTTCCTACCGTTTTCACGAAACAATATTCGTTTTAACAAATATTTTGATTTCATTTCTGACAGTATTTCGCAACGTTCGCAAAAATGCCAAAACGCAGATTTTAGAATTGTTTGCATTTTTATGCAGTTGCAAGATGCAAACAACGGTACTACGAACCTAACTATACGATATTAGTAGGTACATTTTTAAACGAAAGTGATACTTTAAAGCGTCCCCAGCGCGTTAAATTAATAAAAATTCTGCTCGTTAAATTAGTTCGTTCGGACTTTGGTTTCCCTCTAGCCGATAAGCCTATAAGCGCGTCGTTTAAACATTATACTCGAATACCATGGACTGTCGCTTTCAGCTCGCCAAGCAGCAAAGGATTAATCCTCGCGTCTCAAGAACGCCGCTGCAGGAACGGCAAAAAGCTCTGCTCATGGAACTATTTTCCAGCTACTGCGCGAGATTGAATTTCCATTGAAAAGCCTGGACGGCGTAGTTTCTTCCGATGCTTGCTGGATCCCTGCGTTAAATCGGAGGAATCTTCTCCGGTGGAAGAAGCGTGTCACGTCGTCCACTTAAATACCCGTCAAGGAGCGCGTTTAAAAAGTTGCGGATCCTTCTTGGAGCAAGATCCTCCGATATGTCGGTACGTACGTTCGTTGTACGTTCGCGTATCCACCTGCGCGACCAGACGAAGAGAATCCTGCGTTTACGAGATGAGACGAGAGGTTCTGCGCGACAAGACGGGGCAAGGAACTTTAATGCAACGTACTTAAGGGGAACATAATGGAATCCACGACGCGTAAACATATCTGGGCTGGTATAATACGAGCGAGAGATAAGCTTGGTCGTAGTTCGATGTCTACGTTGCGCAACGAACGAGTTAAGTCAGCAGTCGCTAAATCGATAACCAACTTTGTTTCTATCGTCGTCGACGACAACTCGAACACTCGTGCATAGCTGTACGTTTATGTAAGTACGTACGTGCATCGGCAGAGAAATTATCGCGTTTCGACTACGTGTAAAAAGGGACGTCGAAAAGGAGGAAGGGCGGCAACGTAGAAGCTGTTGTATTCAGGTTACCCGAGTCGTGGACAGGATTAATCGCTTTGCACGATTGTTTCGAACGACACAGACCCTCGATGTTCTAGTATCCGTGTCTTGATCGTCGCGAATTCGTTCAGGAAGTCGTCGGTACGTCGATGCTTCCTTTCGTTTCTTCGCGTCCCATACCCCTTTACGAGCAACAGACGGCGAAGAGAATAATTAGGATTTAATAAGGTACGATGGGATCATTCCACGTGCTTCGCGAATCATCACCGATGGAACAACGTCGCAGCTTCCAAGGCAAGTACCTAATTCGAAGTATTTTCGCGTTCTCTGTACATCGGTAATAATCGATGGCAAAATACGAGGCGACTAATACTCTACGGCCGAGAAGAGATGAAACGGTTATCTGCCGAATTCGAATACGGCGTTACAAGATCACCGACGCCCAGACGCCTAGCAAACGCCACTCCCTGGCGAAAGAATACGGTACACGAATCACGATAAAACGCTTAATCTTGAACTGTCGCAAGCATAACACACTCCGCGAGAAACATTTGTGGAAGTCTTGCCTCGAGGAAAACTTAGGGGATGAAACAATCCACGACTCGACTAAAATTCTCGAAGGAAATAGGATCGGTCAATAAATTAGTTTAATGTAAAACGTTATTCCGCACCGCGCTCCCCAAGGTGTCGCTATTAACCACGTGGTTCATGCGATATTGATTAATTAAAAAAAAAAAAAAAAAAACAGAAAAATATCGATACGTTATTATGCTTTTACACCGTTCTTATGCAACGGATAGCACACATATACTTCTACCGACTCAAATATTACGCGTTGCTTTAAACGTTATAATCAACATTTTGCGAGGGAAACGTGGGGAAAAGTTATTCTCTTCGTATCGATCGATGCTAATATTTTTATTTGTAGTTGCGTTGTTTTTTCAAGTTGTAATTTAAGAAGAATAATTTATTATCACAGAATTGCAATATTTCTTTTATGCGCCGTTCCACGATATTGTTAATTTACGCGTAAAATCTACTGGAAAGAAGATATTCATCGAATTCCGGTTTCGAAGTAAAAATTCACGGATACAGGGACGATTAAAAGCTCTCCAATATCACTCATAAAGCTTAATAAAGCTCGAAGGTTTTAATTTTTTCTTTGCGCAAATGCTGTCTTTTACTAGCGTCGAGTTATTAGTAAATGCCCACTTTTTAGAATTTTTAATAAGGACAGAAGGCTCTCTAATGCATCCGTTATATTCAGCGTTCTTTTCAAAGGGATTATATCGCGGCCGATATTGCGAAAAGAACGTCGTTTAGGTGTGAAATAATTCAATCAAACCAATGTTATTCGACGTAAACTTTTGCTACAAATGTAGCGTGAAAAAGGAGCAAACGTAACGAAATTTTGGAGGAAAATGATCGTTACTCCTGCAGCGTGAGGAATGCGAATAATCGTCGAAGGACAAATATAATTTTTATAATTGGCAATTGAAAACCTACGGCGCGCCGCGGCGTTCGGTTTCACTTGCCTGTTTCCAACGATCTACGATAGAACGAAAGCGATAAAGAAAGAAAGTTCGTTACGAAATTCTCCAACTACCGTTTCAAGACGAGAATCGATAGAACGATATACGCGTAGGTGAAATTGACAAATTTACAAATTTCCAAGAATTTACCTTTACCTGAAAAGACATAACTTTAAAGAGAAAATAATATTCTAGTATTACTACACACGATTGCAATCTTTTGCAATCTTGCCAGGACCAAAGCGTTTTGAACGTTTATGCGATACGTACATATATCGCGATACGATTGTTTCGTCGCAATACGCTAAGTGCGGTTTCCGACGTGGATGAATAGGGATTAGTGGAGATACGCCAAGTGACTTGTTTCGTACACGATGCGTGGAAACTCGAAACTTCTCGTCCGGGGCAGAAAAACGGCGAAAATAAAAGTCGGCGACCGATGCGAGACAATGGGGAAGGCGCGAGTATGTGGTTGGCGCGAAATTACTGGTTTTGCTTGGCTCGCATCTCGATCGAAGCTGACAGCACTTCGCAGCTAACGCGAACTCAACTACTTAATAATGTAACAGTCAGCCAACCACTATGCGCCCATTATGCTTCTATGCACGTTGCGCAAGAAGTAGAGGCAACAGCCTGGTGGTCGTAATATAGGATTCGCATCCTGTATCGCGCTGCTGCCGTTCGTTGTGTCTGTGGCCTGCGCGAAAACACAACGGATTCTCCAGTATGCCCTGTTAGCTTCTTCGGCCGGTTCTTGCGCATGTTTCGCTTGTTTTCGTTCAAGTTGACGACGGAGAACCGAAAGGGAGAGAGAGGCTGTCGATGTCTTTGCTCCCCTTTCGCGAGTTACTTTTAATCCTCCGAGTAAATAGAAGAAATCCTGTCGTTGCCGCGCGCCCGTATAGCTACCTATTAGCAGTAACAGTCAGCGGTAGCAACGTTCGAAGCGTTCCTATTTTCTCCACGGCGTAGTTTGTTTCGCCTTGCTTGCCCAATTTTCCCTTCTCTCGCCATCTTTCGCTTCTCTTCCACATTTTCCGTCGCGGAGATACGAGACTATACGGGATTGTCTTTCGAAAGCTCGAGCGACTCCTTCCAACGAAGCTTCCAATTCTGTCACGGGACTGTTCATTTTCCGCCAGCGAAATGCGATCAACAGAGGTGATCGATGCGCTACCGCGATTGATACGATCGCGATAAATCCATGATCGCTGTTATTCCTTCGATTGTGTGTTCCAACGATATTCGTTGCTTTTCAAAACTCGCGCTTCGCTCGGACTTTTACGCAAATGTCATTTGTTTACGAAATAGTTGTCGAATCATTTCTTCAAATTCTCGATACGCCAGCTTCCCTTTGCTTCGGTCCTGTCGATCCTAAACATCTTTAGATTTTATTCTCACGAATTTGTTCAACGAAACAAATATAGAATTCTTTAAAAATAGACGTAATTTCTAGTTAAATAGTAGAACTTCTTACACGAATAACTTCGTGGGATGACCTTTTGCTCTGCTATGGCAACGTAACAACAATCGATCTTTGAAATTTTTAGAAAACTTACCCTATTCTACTTTGTAAGTAAATTAGTCTCTTTCGAGCACGCGTTGACTCCAGTTATATTTTAATTTTCAACAAGTTATTTGTATCTTATGCATTAAATTAACGCAGTTATACCTCAAATAAGTTTGTACGAAAGAAGTAACTTCTCGCGTGCGTTACTCTCCTTTGAAACACGAACGTGTCCTCCTACCTACCATTAAAGTACTTCCATAATATTAATTTGGCGTGTGACGAAAGAAAGAACGTAAGCTTCTTTCTAGCGTGCGTTTGCACGATTGTTCTTCGTCTACTTTTCTTCTCGTATGTTTCCAGATTGCCGTACAGGTCATTGTATTCAGTCTTTGTATTCTATAATTTGTTTTATAACTTTGTATAATATCGTTTTCTAGCATTTGTAGTAGCATAATTAAAAAAAATACTGCATGTATATATATATTTCTTAAAATTGTTTCTTTTAAATACAAATAGAAAAGAAGGTTACTCGTGTTTGCCGGAGAAAGAATCGATACTAGTACATTGAATCGCGATGTTCCATATAGCCACGACTACGCGAAACAATTGTGACTCGTTTAGATTTCTGTATCCGGCACGATTAAATGGAATTTACACATTAAAAAGCTGTTTGTGCTCTGGAAATGCTATTTTCTCTCTGTTTTAATTTACTGGCATTCTTATTCTCCTTTCCCGCGTTATAGTCGTTCTTTCGATTAAATTTTCGAATCGTCTGAAACGAATCTACTCGATGATACAAAGGAAAGTAGAAAGAGACGGTATCGCTTTATCCACGGGGAAACCATTAACAAAGATGCGTGCGATCTTCTATCCAGAGATACGGATAAGGTTCACATCGTATCGATGGCAATCAAATTTTGATAATAAATTTTACAAATATAGAGCGCAATTTTGACGCGGTTCCGCAGTGACCACACTAACGACGATATTCGTAACGGCGGATAAACCTGGCTCACCTAGTCCTACGTGTCTCGAACGGTAAACTTTACGGCAGAAATAATAAAATTTCTTGCCCGGATATCGGTTATATCTAGGTCATGAATGTATCAAAGGATGGATGTATTCTTAAGGAAGTGGATCGTCTAAGAATGGTCCGTGACGATCCGTTGGAAATAATTGAAAGGAAATAAAGGCACGATCGTTACTTATGATTTATGATTCTGCAATGGAAAAAATTCCTTGTACCTAGCTGCGAACAGAATGAATCGACGCTTGAATTTATACGCTTCGAGAGTGATTCTTGTAGTCGAGTTTCTTAGAACTCCGTCTTTTGTACGTTACGTAAACATGTGGATATTTTTAATTATCTATCATTGCTTCGTTATGTTGGACGATACGTTATGCTAGACGTTGAATTTTTTGCACCATAGACGCGTTAAAGCGATGAATTTGAAGCAACAAAGTATAAAATTGAAAGCGAAAAGTTTCATTCCACGTTTACCTACGATCGAGGTAAAGCTTATCCGAAACTTTGAACGAATTTTGCTCGTAATAGAATTAAACGTAGCTTAGATACAGAATCTATCGTTCTGATTTCATAACACGAGTTCTAAATAGAAATTCTAAGAATCGTAATATCTGTATTTCCATCTAGTTTCTGTAGATGGAAGCTACAGCGTTGAAAAAAAAAAGAATTCTCCGCTGCAAAATTATCTCCGTACAACTCGATTCGATTCTCTCTTATTTCGGCATCGTTAACCGTTTAATCATGAATTTTACTCAAATTAGTCTCTCGGCGGAATTAATAGTTTATTCGATTACAACGCCGGTTTGTCTAATATTCGACGATGAATAAACACGGGGTACCCGCGTGTTCAATTTTCCAACGTTTCCAGCTACCTTTTTCCCTTGATAGTCGTACACCGGCCAGGAAATTATAAAGCTCGCTTGAAATTTTCATTCGGCACACCTGCGCCATTTTTTATTACGGTCGAAATTTAAATGCGTTTATGTTGAGTCAACAAAACGCGAGGCAAACATTTTCCACCGTCGTTCTACGGAAATCTCGCCGTAAAAGCTTGACGGCTCGTGTTTTTTCCTGAATTAACATATCACCCAATCGATATCCATTCCATGCTTTACCGCCACCTCCTCGCGACTCGTGCGTACACGACCGGCAAAATAATGAAAGAAAAACAAAAATATATCGAGAACGCTTTATATCTAACGCACACGTGTTAGAAGAGCATCGACAGACAGCAGGTCGATTTAATTGCGATCCATTAAGCGTATACCGTTCACGCGATTCTCGCGCTCTTAAAAAGAGTAATAAACGTCATTGTTGATGGACGCAAACGAATCGTCGACGACACTTTCGTGTCACGTTGGACGTTGTTTCGTCGCGTGTGTATCGGTATCGCGAATTGTTTCCCTCCGATTCGAAACCTATTTTTCTTTTTTTTTCTTTTTTTTTTTTTTTTTTTTTGTGCAATGCACGCACGTGTATGTGTTATCCGTTTGGGTAGCAGGGCATAGTGCGAACAGGGCGGGGGGAAAATGCGTTGAACCTGGCCAGAAGCAGGGAAAATAAAGCACGTGTGAACGGTACGCGTAGCATAAAATTCGCAACCGCGTATGGCGAATGTAAATCGTGGAGGATTGGACGCGCATGAATTTAACCGGGCAGCATGTAAATTTTGAGAGGCGCACCGGCCATGGTGGCGGTGGGACCAAGGGAAGGGCAAAGTGGACGGGTGCATGTAAATTTTATTGCAATCAGCTATTGTAAACAGGATTACCGGCGGTGCAACGCGAAAACTATTTGTCCCCTGTCTGGTTAGTCGCGGCTCTACGAAACTTGCCGATCCTCGCGTCCGTCGCATTACTTTGACCGAGCTACCAATCTGGATTGCTTCGTTCGAGCTTCCCCTAGATTCGGCCGTAATCTTGTTCCCGTTACAACGTTTGACAAATCGCAAAACATAATACTTTTAGAGCGACGGCTAGAACTCGTGAATAAAACACCGGGCTTCCACCGCGTGATTAATAGCGGATACGGTATCGTTCTGAAAAAGGATATAAGATGTTTAGACAATAAGAACCTAAAGCTTTAAGCGCTTCTAATATGTAGGAAGAGAAGCACGATAAAGATTGGTCACGCGACTCGCAGCTTAGGATTTAGAATTTTATACTTGAAACCAATTCACGCGAACAAAGAGATCGAGTTTTCAAATATTACGAATAAAATCTACCTATGGAATCCGAGGTAAGATACGAGAGCAAAACTACTTTTCGTTTTTCAACGATCGATATCGAAAAATTAATACACATATATGTTAATAAATTGCGCGAACTCTTACGCTAAAGTTCATGGTGCGATTTTTGTTTTCAATTTAAATACATCGGAGGAAATACGCGCGGAATGGTTCAATTTCCGTGATACTTTAATTATCAATTTTTGGCCGATTCCCGCATGGACGAACGGTCGGATTTCGTTAAAAGCCGGATAAGATCAGCCGCATCGATACAGCGTGTGATTTTAAACCGGCGATTCCGAAAATCTGACCATCTACCGGCCAGACGGCCGATAAATTCGCAATACTTGCACGTAAATCGTTAGAGCTGCCAGACGCACGCCAACTTTATTACAATCGCCACCCATTCGATGCGTCCCCTTTTTTTTTTCTATCCGACGGATAGCAAACGGAGAGAGAAAGTACACCGCTGGCCAAAGGCAATCGATGCAATCCTATTACGTTCAAATTCACGAACGTTTAACCACCCCTGTAGCGCGCAATTTGCATATCTTCCTGAACGGCCATCTTTCCGTCCCTCGGAATTGCAATAAGTGCACGATGTTGCACCGCAGTGGCCGCCTCTGAAGTTACCGTAGTAACCTAAGGATAAAGGATTAAACGGCGTCTCTCTGTTTCTCTTTTTCTCTCTTCGGTTAGAGAATTTTTATGGTCGACTTTTAAAGTGGATTTCTGGTTGCTAAGAGTACTGATTTCGCCGGGCTCGAGGGACTCTTTTGACTCGTCCCTTCTTGCAAATGAAATCGGCTTCTGCCATGCTCTCTCTTTCTTCGTCTTTGAATTTGCCTGGCATAACGCGATAGAGACAGTGTTGAGGAATGTTACGAGAAAAATTAACGAATTCCATGCTTTAAAATTGTCGATCGAAAACCGAATCGAGGGTATTTACGAGCGAAAAAAAACCGTTTGATCGATTTTACTTTGAATCAAGTTCTCAACGTTTATGTACGAACAACTAGAACGGTGATACCTTTCTCGTTTCGTATCGCAGATTATACAGGCCTCTTTTCAGCAGGTTTATCCACGTAATTAAAATTTACTTTGAACGCAAGAGTTTTTCGCTCGCTGTGAAAGCTGTCCGATGCAAAGCCAAGCGCATATGCTTTTGTTTCTTTCGGTGAAACGCTCGCGAGTACTGCATTAGCTCGTTAACCTGTCCTTAATTCGCAACTTCAAGCGGATGGCGGTGAATCAAAGAAAGACCAAACGAACGAATTTTCGACGCGGGAACGCGGAATAACGAGGAACCAGGATGGACGCGTTTAACGGAATTTCGACGGTGCGGAAACTAGATTCACTCCAGGTTAACGATTCTTGATTGATCTTTGATCGATTAAACGTTTGTCCCAGCCACGTGTCATTCGGCGTTGGAAAATGAAAGGGACGATCCTCGACTTCGATACGTCCGTTGCGTCAGTCCGTGCATTCTCGTGAAAACTAGACAGGAGAGGGAAGAAAAGAAGATAAAAGGAGGAAGAAAAAGTACATAGAAACGAAGAAAAAGCGGCAGGAAATTAAGGACAAAAGAAAAATTCAAGTTTTCTTCTTGCTGTAGAGGGAATCACGGGATGAAAAGGAGCAGGAAACACAATGGGCAACGTAGACACGGTTGAGGGGCGGAGGAGGCGTATCGCAGCGTCGAAATTCGTGCACAGTCGCGTTTTTTATCTCCCCTTTTCGGAAAAGTCGCGGAATCTTTTAGTTCTGCCAACATCAAGGGGGCGGAGACAGCATTTATACGCGTAGACGGCAAGGTTCGCCCGTTCAAAGCGCAATAAGCAAGCGAACCATGTAATCGACTATCTGGCAGTAAATCCTGTGTGGCGAATGTACATGGTCGGTGTCTGTGCCCGTATCGAGCCTCGGTTACCACCGAATTCCGACTCTGTTATACTCCTCTCTCTCTCTCTCTCTCTCTCTCTCTCTCTCTCTCTCTTTCTCTCTGTTATGCTCGACGATTACCGGTCGCGTTGTCATCGCGTATGCTGTCGGCTTGATTCACGCTCGAAACCTTTTCGAGCTGCAATTCTTAAGCGGCTGCGAATAAAACGTCGGAAATCACGGAAAAATGTGTCCCCATCTTCTCAAAGAGCTTCTTTGTTACACGAATTGAACGCACGTATACACGCGACGTGATCGATCCTCGTTGGATCGATGAAAGGAGAATTTCATGACTCGGACGATAAGGTTTCGCCGATCGAACAAGGTGGTACATTGAATACTCGGTTAGGATTGTTGCATCGTAAGAAATAAAACGTTTCGGAGTAAAATACAGTATCGATTCATCGACGGTATATCATGTCCTTAGCATTTACGATTTTACCTAATGTCCTGGATTAAACAAACCCGATACCGGATTACCGCGTCTGACATTCTTCTCCGACATACGCAGTCGATGTTGGAAAACAAGGAGATTTTGTTGGTGTAACAACAGCACCAACCGTTGCCGAACGTGTTTTAACATTTGGTAGTCGTTTGAAACTCGATTCGCTGTTGCAAACCGTTGTGCTCCGTGCGTTCGTTGCTACTACGTGTTTGATTACAAGGAATTTCGAATCAGGTGTCTGGAACGCGTAGAAAGATGATTCCAGAAGAGAAAGTAATTGACACGGTGAATTTTATTCTCAACGTGTTTTGGGTATCGAACGGCAACGTCCGAAACTCTGTCTCGTTATTTTCTTAATACGTTTATAACATATACACGTCCTACCTAAACTGGAATACCACCCAGTTTCACGGAAAATTATCAAATGCAAAGTAGGAAAATATTTTGATAATTATCGTCTGATAAAGAAAATTAAACAATTTTCAAGCAGCTTGTAGCAAAGCTCGTTCGCGGAAAAACATTGTTATATTCAAGGGCACAAAAGGCCTTTTCTTCAAACACTCGCAAATAAACAGAAATATTTAACGGGGCTTCGTAATCTCGATGAGACGAGTTTAACACTCGAACAAATCTATTTGAATAAATTTTGCTATCAAAATCGAATTCTCTGTTGTGGTTTTACATTTTACAGACGACGTTAATCCCATTTTATACCGAACTATATATTACTACATTTTATACGGATTAAATAACTACACACCGAGATAGACGAGTTTTTAATTACCTTGCATCCACGAACGAAATACGTCGCAACGATGTCGTTAACGCGACGCTTTGAACGAACGAGGGATATTTCGATGAAATATACTTGAATTTTTACATTTCAGTCTTGCTCTCATTTCAGCGAACAAAAAGGTATTTGTAATGTTTTCAGAAAAAGTTTCAACAATTATATTAAATATAAATTACGATATTACATACTGTGGAAGCTTTTATCTATAGATACGTTAACCTTTACGTTACATATACATACATTTCTACCGTATGTTTCTATATTGGCATAAAATTACTTGAAACATCGATTGTACGCTGTATACAAAGCGCACAAAAAAAAAAAAAAAAAAAAAAGAAGAAAGAAAGATCGGTAGATTTGCGGGGAAACTCTGTAGGTTTCTGCAAAATTTAGTCGGGAAAAATCATTTTTTCAGGAAAAAGCTAGATGCCTATGCGAAATATTTTATCCCTAGTCTCGCATGAACGACATTTCATCGTGAGGTTGTTTCGTTCATACATGCGAAAAGGTTAAATATTAAAACTTCGCACTCCTGCTTTGACGTCTATAGACATCATAAAGCCGTCGTCATGCTGAGAAGCAAATTTGGTATTTCGGGTCGTAGAAAGAGATCCGGTTGTTGCACAGGCAAAGCTCGTTAACTCGCAATTTCGAGGAAAATTAGTCGAGCAGTTTGCCTGGTCTTGGTATAGGATTTTCATACTGCACGCATCTCGTTTAACGCGATTCGCTCGCAGCAGTGGTAAAAATCCGCCGTTAGCTTTAGTACCTGACTGTCGTAGTTCGATACAAATATTTTATTCGCAACAGCTGTATGAAGCGACACGAATCTTTTCTAATCGATCATCAAGTTTATCGTGCGTTAAGTCACATAGTAATTAAAAGTTTCACGCTTGAAATAGCTTTTCATAAAGCGATTGAAAATATTTACGACCGAAGATTAACAAACAAATCATCTACGTGATTCGTTTCCGTTCATTCGGAGCTAATTTTGTCACGTCGCTACGTATTTCGTTACGTGCAAGTTATTATGAACGGCACCTTAACAATCGGAATAATATATTGACTATCCCTGCGTAATCGTAATTTAAAAAATCGAAATTTTCTATTTTGAGTATCTTGGAAATGAGGCTGTGCGACGATTATACGTATAGAAAAGAATACTCTGAACGTTCATCTTGACAACGTGTTTCAAGATCGTCGAGATCGGTGAGATATCCTCAGTTGTACCGATCGTAGCAGTTTGTTATTAAACATCAACTTGCTTAGGCACTGACTTTCGTTACATTAAACGGGACAGTTCAACAAGGGACATTGTTTCTCAACGCAAGGAAGCGTCCGCTTCTAACGATCACAAATTCCGCCAAGTGTCTGATCGACACTGTGCAGAGGAGATAATTAATGGTAATTAGCCAATTGCCTAGTCCGGTATAGTTTCCCTGGAAGACTGTAATTTATTTCATCTCGGCACAGACTATTAGGTATTGCCAAGGCGTGCGTGTATGCACATATCCAGCGCATAAAACTCGACATCGGAATTGATGGGGCCAATACGAGGAAGGAGCGTGGGCGGAGTAGACTAATTTATTAAGTCCGGTTGTAGAAGGTAACTGCGCGTGATAACATGGGTACGAAGACGAGGAATCGTTCGTCCACGCGAATTCCAAGGAAGAACGAAATCTCGTCGCGTTGTACGAAGACAAAGTTGAAAGTAAAAGTAATAAAGGTAGAGGAACCGATACAGTTTCAATCTGTTAATCCGTGTCGTTTCTTAATCAGAAGCTTTTATAGTCGGAAAATTAAGAATTGACAAAGACGAATAAATTTCAGTTTGTTCGGTTTTAGTTTTTGCAGATACAAACGCGATATTTTCAACAACGACCGAATAATATGCCAAAAGATATAAGATTCCTGATTTTTCAAGAATATTTAATACCGCGTAATAAATGGTCCAAGGAACGTGTATTATTCTCGAAAGCGTGGTTCGATACGCGACCGATTCAATCCGATTACGCGATAGGATGGATCTGTTACGTATTTGAGCGGAAAAAACTACTGAGTTTCGATGACAGAACGAAAATATCGAACGTGTTTTTAAAAGAAAGTCTGATAAAGCTTAATCGGCGAAATTCTATCGATCGAACGGCTCGACACGACGGGAAGATCTCGAATAGACGAAACAGCGATGGAAGCGAGTCAGTCGATTATGAAAATAATAGAAACGCGCTTATATCCATTCGGCCTGGCAATTTATAGCTGCATTCCGCGTAATTAGCTACGAGACCGAGGTGTTTTTAATTAAACGAATCACTGGAAAACAAGTTTCTCGCGACAGGAAATTCGATTTCGAAATTGTCGCAAGTTGCTATGCAAATTCGTTCGTACAGCGGGCATGAGACTTCGATAAGCTTTAAAAACGTAGACGAGAACGGAGCTGCGTTTTTTCTCAGAGACATTAGACAGTCCGCTGTATTTTACTTTTTATTTTATGTTTCGCGAAATTAGAATATCGCGAGACAAAAATAATAAAGCGTGGCGATAACGTCGATCCTATTTGTTCTTTAAACAATAAAGTAGATGTAAGTTGGAATTTTCTCTCGTGCGACGATAAAGAGCGAAAAGATAGGTATATCGTATCTACATGTATGGATGATATTTGAAATATTAGCCTTCGTCCGTTATCGAGGAAACGATTCACGACTTCTGCTGAAATTGGCTCGCAATGTTCGAACAACCACTGACGCACTGCGTTCGATCGAAATGGATTCTCATTTAGCGATTCGATATTTTTGAAAAAGAGAAAGGAAAAAAACAGGCGTTCGCGTGTGAGTATCCGTCGCGAAATATTCGCATGATTTTGCTGGGAAATGTATTTGTGGCACACGACGATAAATCGATATTTTTGTCAGGCGGTAATCGCGTTTTATATGCATCGCAGCACACGCGCAAATATTATCAGACCTTCACCGGAGTGAAATAAAACGAAGCGTCTAGATACGGTAGAAAATTATAAGATACATCCTATCCGGCGCTGTTCAAACTCGACCGTATATTGTTTGCTCTGTAACGTGTAACTCTCTCGTGACATTGTCAGCCTTCAAGATGCTTGACGCGTCGATCGTGATCCTCGACGCTTACAACGCGACACGCGATGTTAGACACGATTGGCATCTACTTCGACACCTTGCGTCATGCCCGATTGTCCTGATTCCATCATCCAGTTACCCAAACTGTCGATCGATGTAATATTTATTTTCCACATTACAGCGTTCTTCGCGCTGCGTTTCGGTTCAGTTCGTTCATCCTCCAGCATCTCCCATCGCAATTGCTTAAATATCCACGCGGTCGGCTGTTGGCGCATTTCCTTTTATCTCTTGCGACCGCGTTGCTTTTATTTTAACTCTGTTGCGCGAGGTTAGTTCACGGGGTTAGTTTCGTTTGATCGCGAAACACGGTTTAACCGCGAGAGAGGAACAACAACGATGTAAGCAAACGGTTTCTCGTGATATTTGCGTCAAACAGCGTGGACAATGCAGTCTCTAGCTCAAGCTTATTTGCATTGGGAAAAGGCTCGAACTGAATACAAGCGTGAAATAACAAGGATGCCGCCCGTAAGTCGGCTCGATCCGTACAGTACATTTTTATCGGAACTCGACGTACGAAGTCGATAATTGGTGGAAGCGTGTCTTTGATAATTCGATTAAAACGAATGCTTTTAGAATATACGTAGACGTTTGTATTCGCGCTTAATACAAACCTTCGAGTAAAAATCACGGTAGTAAAGAGCGTCGTTTAGCAATCAATGGCAAAACCGATAGAACCGATAGAAAAAGAAAACGAAAGAAGAGAAAAAAGACGATACGTGGATTGATCGATTAATGGAAGCGAGAGGCTCCCGGAGCAACGATTCCAAAGTGGTACGGTATCGTCTCGTGAATGGCAAGCAATCGCAACGACGAGACGCTGTCTTTAAGAACGATTAATCGATCGTATTGTTCGGTGCTCTACACGCTCGCCTGTATACGTACGAAGCTCGGCTCTCTATCGGCAAATCTATCACATTATCGGTGTTCAAGGTACGGGACGTGTCGATAGCGGTGCTCGAAATTTCCAGCGTGACGCGAGACGCGCGGATACGTTTCACGTGGATCGATTCACCCTCGACCCGTGTTTGTGGTTGTTTCCGTGTATAGCGTTGGTGGTTCCGGCTTAAGAGGACAAGAGTGTGATCACATTACACGTGAAAACGCATTGGCCCGATATAAGGAGACAAACAGATATCGTAAGATGAGAATGTACCTGCTATGCGGCTGCCATTTCATAATTAAACCGATCTACACGGATCGAATCCAATTTTATCCAAGATGCTCTCGTTTTGTCCTCCTCTTGTCAAACGACCTCGGGGTTTGACGAGTTGACAAACTGTCTTTGAAAAGTTCGATTAGTTTGCCAACGAAAGCCAACGTAGATACTAGTGTAATTTCGGAGAAAGCAAGTATCTTGGTGTTGCGAAGCCTAAACTCGTACCTAATTCAGTTGCGTATTTTGATGCGATGCACCGGTGCTGTAGATTGTTTCGTGATGATTTTACTGGCTGAAGGAACGGGGAATGTGTACCAGACGAGAATGTGGCAGACGCCAAGGTTACGAGGACCGCAACGAGGCAAATGGATGAGTGTCGCGAGTAGTATAGGGAAATACGAAGTATTAGACGAAATATCGATATTAATTTATGAACGAACACCTTGCAAATCATGCAGCGAATCTCTGGTCTCTGCGTTTCACCGTGTTTTCGCTTGGTAAGCGTAAAGTCAAACGCGATTCCTAGTCTTTTTTAATTAGTTGATCTTTTTAATTAGCTTCGGTCGATTGTAAAAAAAGTCTCGTTGAATTTCATCTAAAAGTTATTTTGTTGACGATATCGTTCCGGAATAAAAATTTAAATGGTTCTTAATGATTTTTTAGCCGCTATACAAGAAATTAAAAAATAGACGATATTTATAGCACGCGATTCTAGATATCGAGATACTCTGTTTCACTTACGCTTTATATCTCTTATACCGAGGTAAACGTACAAAATTGAATGTAACGAGCCAAGTTCAATTATCGTTTGTTTGTTCGTAGTGAGAGACCAACTCGAAGATAGTTTCAAGAGAGGATACTTCTTCGCAAGTATAAATTTTGGAGTATATTTTCACTTTTACAATCAAATTGGCAACTGTAACCATCTGTTACTGGATAGCAGAGTATAGGATTTCCGATGAAACGCGAAAATCACTGGAGTAAACCTCTCATACGTTGAAATATCAATTCGTTATAACTGTCGTGGATAACGCCTGTAACGTATTTCGTTGTCTAACTTGAAATTTCGAAAACAGACTGTGATCGAGATCGATCGAATTATCGCTGCGAATTGTCCGATCTTTCCAGCGATTTAACCTACTTTGTGCATGAAAATTTAGATGGCGAGAGACAGTTTTAGAACGCTTGCATAAATTCAATCGCTTTTTCGTTATGCCGCGAACGGACAATCGACGCAAATGGATGCGTTGAACGAGGATCGATCGGCAAGGAAATTGAATTATAAGAACGTTTGCGTCGCATTCCTTAAATTCCCGCAGTTTGACAGACGCAACGGAAGAATGGTCGCGCACGATGCAGTAGCCCTTTTAATAAAAGATCGAAGGACGCGATCGGCGTTAAATTTACAGGTCGAGTAGCAGGCGACGATATAGGCAATCTTGGAACCGTAGAAAATTCGTCCGTGATCGGCCGCTGACTCCTTCGGCGATAAAGAAGATTTAGATCGATTTAAGATTCCAATTTCCGGGGCTTCTCATGGGAGCTAGGGTACTTGGAAAGACGACGACGTCGACGAGGACGGAGATGTGCCAGTGGCATATCGTGATGAAAGGACGAAGGAGCGCAAGAATGGTTCCCCGTAGATAGTAGCCCGGTTTCGGTAGTAGCCTGGATTCAAAGTAGATGGTCGCTTCAGTCCGAATTACTAGGCTCCACTTTCTACCTTCTCTCCATTCTCATCCTTTCCTCTATTTCTTCTCCGGTCTTATCGTTGCTCGTCTTCTTCTTTTTTTCCAGAAGCTCTTTCCTCTTGGCCTTCTTTCTCTATTCAGAGCTATTTGTATTTCTTGCTCGATAATTACGTTCCTTCTTCTTACAACGTTTCTATAATTTTTATAATTGAACGTACGGTTATATAGCCCCTGGTCTCGCCGGATATCCCTATCTCCGCGTATAATCCTGTCAGACAGCTTAACGAAATATTCGTCTTTTTCCTAGGGAATACTAATTCCTCGACTAATTTTATCGTACGGTTTTGCTTTACAAGGTAATTTGGCCGGACGTAGTATCTATCTCTTTAGTTATTTTCATTAGGCCGTTCTTACCGTTGCTTATCACGATCCCTTGCTCTCTTCGCGTTACCATATACCCATCGTTTTGTTCCTCTTTCGCTAGTTCGGATTTCATTTCATCCGGTACGCGCCACTCCGCTCTTACCAACTTTTACCTTTTTCCCGTACTTTTTGAATACGTTCCGTCTTATCGACTGGCGTCGTTCGACTACTTTACCGAAAGGAAGAAGACATCGTATCCGAGGCACACCTATACGTGACGCTGCTCCTTCTACCAGCGATACATACATACACGCGGATACAGGTGTTCAGATTATACTCGTGTCACTTCCTTCGAAGTGTCTGCTTACGCAGATTAGTACACAGGCTTTAGTCGCGGTACTACGGTCACGTTAAATTCCACCGGCAACTTGAATTAAACCGGTCGACTTGGCCAGTATTACCGGTCTCCATTTTCTCTTCTTCGTTCTTCCCTCTCGCCGCCTGCGTTTTTCCTCTTAACCCTGTCCTTCTTTTTACCAGATTTCTTCTTTACTTTCTCTCGACCATCGTATCGCCTTTCTTCCAGTCTGCTACAGCCCGCCCACCTCCTTTTGTCTAACTTCTCGTCCCTCTTGCGCGCTACCTGGAAATACCGCCTCGCCGTTAGTATTCTTTATTTGAATTTCACTTCACTGGCCCTTTGGAAATTTACGTACCTACCCATACGCGTCGTATAACGGTGTTATACGTTTTCATGCGTTTAATATTACACGATACGGGTATCGGTGATCGTGCATTGCCATATCCGAGGAAGATCTCCGTATCCGGCCGGCAACGCAACTGTCAGTATTTTTGACAAGAGAAAGAACGATTTATCGATCGACGACACTTTCGCGCTGCTCTAATATACCAGTTTACGCTGCTTGTCGCTTTTCACGGAGATCCACTCGCCAATAAGAAATCCATTATCGTCGTTATCCTTATTGCATTTGATCGTCGCAAAGTATTTTAAAAATACTTTTTAAATATTTTTACGCAAGTTCCGGTGTCCGATTATATTTGTTTATCTTCTTCTTGTTCTTATCTTGTCTTATCTAGGATCGATAAGCGAATGTAGTAATTTGAAGTAATTTAGTAATCGCGATATTTACCTTCCTCTTTCCTATGTCTCGCTCTTTATAGAGGTATAAACTTTTATACAACATAGTATGTACGAATTTTTACAACATACTAAACGTGAAATATTAAAATAAATTTATAAAAATTTATAGCGTAATATATAAATTTGTCTAGTACATGGTATATGGTATAGTACTTTACGATACGATATAAAGATTTTATTGCTTTTCGGAACATTCTCTTACATAAAATTTGATTGCTCGAACTTGGGTTTCTTAAATGCTGTGGTCAATCTACTATCCTTCAACTACAATAGGATAGAGACTTATTCTAGTATCAAGAATGTAATACGTTGTATCAGATGTCAATTTTATATTCTTTGTGATGGTTTTCAACAAATACTTAACATTTTCATCTTTTATATTACTTCGTGTGTCCATTGTCATGCGAAAGATACAGCGAAACGTGCCTTGCACAAAGAAACGCAATGGAATCACGAAACTTTTGATACAATATCTTGGATGATTAACGTAGACTTTGATAAAAACGAATGTATGCGGGTTGCCGTTAATATCGTCTTGGATTCGAGCGAATAGACGACTAAATCCGGATTACCCACCACGGGGTTTCTCCTTTCTCTTTTTCCCTTTCACCGGCATTCTTCGATTCTTCTACGTTTCTCTTGCTTTCAGTTCTACCACGTTCTCATCTTCTCCGGTATAAGTTTTAATCCTTCTCGATGATTTTTACCCCACTTCCACTTTAGTATTACACGATGTTTATACAAATACAGTTTCGTTTCCCCGAAAGTTTCGACGAGATCGACATATACTCTTACCAGCGAATAGCATAACGTCGAGAGACCTTCGATCGAAACGTACGATCGTTTCCCTTCAGATTTTATATTTTTTATTTTATTTTTGCTTTTTGAGTCAATACCCGTATACATATATATATGTACTTTCATTATCATTGGCAGTGTCGTATTTTTGTTAAACTCCCGCATATATCTCCCGTTTTCTTTTCGTAGCAACTATTCTCTATCGACCCTCGATCAAGTCGTTATCATTTCTCTTCGTTCCTTGCCCGACTTTTGTTATTCCCTGTAGGTACACATAAAAAATAAAATTCCCCGTGTGTCCATTCATCCAATCTTATCTTCTCGCCTTTTTCCATGTTTCTTTCTTTGGACTTTTTAATTCCATTGCTGGTTTATATCTATCGCCCAACTTCGTCTCACGGTGGTGCATATTTTGTATTCTCTCTGGCCTCGCCAGCTCTTTCGTCACCCCTGCCCTCCCCCTTCTTTATTTAATCTCCGTACAAACGTAAGGGGACTGAACGGAGAATATTTCGTGTTTCAATCTGCCTGTTTAAATTTTATGCGTTCGTTCACCGCTTTAATCTTTCTTCCACTTTTCATTCCGACCATGCAGGCGTGTTATGTCAACGCGTTTCATTCTACGAAATGCTATTTATCTTATAAGGAAATGCATTCGCGCGCCAGCGTAACCGCGTTTCTTTTAAACGACGTTATGGTGGTCGCGGTACCGAGAGTAACGATACACAGAGCTTCTCTCTACGTAATTAATGGTCCAACTTTGAATCGAAAATCTGTTAAAGGAAACCGTTATTTCGCGTAACTTGAACGAAATAAATAAATTAAATAGCACGAACGAACAAGTATTTAAACAGAGAAATATTTCATCGAAGAAGAACGACTCGTTCCACTTGTCATTAGTAGCAGCGACGCGTTCTTACGGCGAGCAAACACGTTCACCAGATAATACGTATTTCTTGTATAAAACGGCGCGGCGTTCCTATATCGCGATAACGAAGACAGAGAACGAGCGAAGCTTCCTAAGCCGAAGCTTAACTCGGACAGCGTGAGTCTCAGACCACGGATTTCAGTAGCAACAACGTCCTCTCGTCGTACCTTTGCCCGACCTTCGACTACTCGAATCGACCGTCCCCTCGCAATTGTACTCCACTTTCGTTGGTTCTTGGCAAAGCGGCAGCTCCATCTTTGCGAATCTTGCCACCGTCTCATCTTCCGACCTTTCCTCTCCTTTGGTCCTTTTTTCTCGCTCCCTATCGCGCTCTTCCGCCCTCGACATTGCCACGTTCTATCGCGAGGAACCTCGTAATTGGCCCTTGGACCGCGACCGGCCCTCGGGGCAAGTCGAAAAGGGAGCGGCGAATGGGTAAGGGTCGAGCGAGCCGAGGGTAGTAGTCGAAGAAGCTGTGGCCGTGTTTAGGGGGTAGACGAACGGAGAAGTAAGAAGTCGAAAGGACAGATACGAGAAGAAAAGCATCGGTATAGAGCGAGGAAGAAACTGTATAAATCGGAGAGTGGGAAGGGGGGTGTAGTGAATGGAAGGTGGAGGGATGGGAGACAAGAGAGGAAGGAAAGCAAGAACCGAGTAGGCGAGGACGGGAACTGAAAGAGGGAATGGCGGCACAGACAGAAAGATTTGCATCAATGGAGGAAGAACACGGAGGCGTAATACGAGGGTGGAAGCAGGAAAACTGTGGTTCGGACGGAGAGGGAGAAAGTGAAGAGAAAAATAGGGCAACAACAAACTGTAATTAGGAAGGGAAAAGAGTAAAAGGAAAAACAGAGAATGGGGAACTATGTGGACAAATGGGAGTGGGTAAAGAAAGGGGTGCAAAAAGAAGTTCGTGTTGGCGGGGAAAAAAGTAGGGAAAAATAAGGAGAGTTTGAAATAGAGAAATGGTGAAACGGAACGAGAGCAGGGTGCGGGTGAGGGGCGGGTGGGAATGGAGAAACAGGGAGCTAAAAGCCGGACCAGGAGAGGGGGACAGGGAAATGGAAAAAGAAGAAAGCAGAGCGAGTGGGAGAGAGGGAGAAGCAAGGGACGAAGAAATGGCCAACTTCGAGAGGGTGAAGAGAGAAATATGGGACAAGAGAAATTATGTGCGAAAAAGAGGAAAAGCCGGCAGTGGGGGAAAGTAAAAAATCGAGAAAGTACGTGAGCAGCGACGAGAATGAAGAATTAAAGAAAGTGGAAACTGCGTCTATAAAAGAGTAACGGAAGGGAAGCAAAGAGCGGTCGGAGAAAGAGACGTAAAAACGCAAACTGTATCGGCAAGAAAGGCGTACGGGTAGAAAGACGGGTTAAAAATAAGGAAAAGAAACTGCGCGAAAGACAAGCACGGTGAGCTAGGGCAAGTGGTTAAAAAATGTAAACTAGGAGAGAAAGCAAGGTGTTCGTGCAAAGAAGAAAGAAAGCAAAATAAGTAAACACGCGATAAAGAAAAATAGGCTGTGCACGGGTCTCCTAAACTGAAACGAAGGGGCACACGATTTCCGCAAGGACTTTACCCTATATCACGAGATGGGGTTGCGCCACGGGTACAAGGGATACGTAGCTTCCTTTCACCCCCTTGGGAGAGACGGCTGCTTCGTCGTGCTAAACTTTAGTCGGGGTGAGATATGCAGAAATTAAATATTCATTTGGGCTACCAACCCTAGTCTCCTGCATTTTCCTCTCTCTCTCTCTCTCTCTCTCTCGCCTGTCACGCGCTCATGCTTTGTACCTTCATCGTTCTCCTTCCTTTTCTCTCTGCCGTTCACTCGAAAAATAATGCCTTGGCCTGGGGCCAGTTCCGTTGAAGGCTCTCGATGTTCAACCCCTCTTGTTTCGTTCCAGTATCGTTGAAGAAAAAGATGGCGAATAAGGGCCAGCGAGTGTGCGCGCACCTTGCTACTAAGTAACCTCTTCTTCCCTCTTTCGTTTCTTCTCCGCCTTTCTTTTAATTCTCGTTATTTGCTTCTCGCCGCTTCCTCCAGTTTCGAAACGCGCGTATCGTTCCGAGGAACGTACCTGTTGAACCATCCAGTGACCGTTCGATGAAACAACGACCAGTACTTTGTTTATGCGTGATTTACCAGCGTGCCGGAGGTGAATGGTAACCTTCGCGTTACATATCGTCCGGCTTTCGCACCATTTCGCTCTGCCTGCCTGCTCGTGCCAGCGAACGGAACGGATCGGATCGCAATGGAACACGCTGCTGCTTGGATGTATCTACCGTGTTGTTGCGCAACATACGTACGTACGCTTCCTCCCGGCGGTTGACGAAGCGTTCTCTCGGCACGGAAATGCAGCAGCGCTTCCTTTTGCTCCAACACATCCTACAGAATGGTTAGACGCAGCGTCGAGGGAACGCGAAGGATAAAAGGATTTGTTTTGGAGCTTTCTAGGGACCGAGGGTAGGAGGAGCGAGAGGGTGGCAGCTGGATGAAATTTGAATATCGTCGTTGTTGCCTTGACGGAGTTCCGTAGGACGAGGGCGTCGTGATAGCGGTTAGGTTAGAGGATACTTTGTACCTTAATCGTTGTATAAATAGTCATTAGACGCCGAGCTAAATATTGCCTGGAAGTATGCACACCGGTTTGCCGCTCGCACAACGGATATTTCCCTCTATACGTTGCTGCTCGCGTGGCTGTAATTATTTTTGACTAGTTTCCGACCATGTTGAAAATTAGCGACTAAATAATTTTGAACGGCGGACGTTTAACGCGCAGCAATTTTTTTTTTTTTTTTGTTTCGCCGGTTTGTTAGAAACTTTGTCGACGAAAATAAGCCGTATAAATTTGAACGCGGCGGATCTAATAATAATAATTACCGAAATAAGTATGTTGCGTCGATAACAGTTTCATACCAGAACTACGCTAGTGTTTTTAATCGTTGCGAGCGTGCGCTCACGCGTATTGCGTTTAATTTTTCCCGCGAAAATCACGCCGAAAGTACAATCACGCCGTGTCGAATGTAATAGAATTAAAAGGGAAGCGAGAGTTGGGAGCCAAGAGTGGCATTTTCAGCAATTTTCGTGCGAGATTTAATGCGCTACGTCTAGCGTTCTCTACTGGTTTCAATCGTTTTAAAAGCTAATTCTAAGGATAGCTTAAAACAACGTTTGTAAATTGCCAAAGTACCGGGCTGGCCTATTTCTTCGACGAAAGTGACAAATCGTCTCGTTCCGTTATCGGGAAAGGAACGGGGAAGAAGAACTCGCAACTTTGATCGTTCGGATTCCTCCAAGTGTACGGAGAGAACGACGCAGGAACGGGACAGCTTAAAGCGTATATATGTTATTTTGCGCTACACGAGAGGGGGATCGAATAAAGATAAAAGATCGGTGTGACAAGCGTTCGATAACAAATATCGCGGATATACGGCCCGTTTGTGATTTGAACGAAATAAAGCTTAGTGTCGCCTTTGCTCTTTAACGGAAACGTTTCAGAGAACGAATATAAGAACAGCGAGAAGGGCAGGGAACGGCGAGGAAAATAAAAAGATTTGCTTCGTCGTTTTCAACTGAAAACTAGCTGGAGAGGGATGGATAAAAATAACATAAAATTTGAATATCGTCGTCTTTGTTGTTCGCTCTTTACGAACCTGTAAACGATAGGGAATTGCGTTATTTATCGTCTCGTTGTTGCACGATACGGCCTCATATGGGATAGAAGCTAACAGTTTCTCCTCTTTTTGTTTTAGATGCCCGCATTCTGCGGAATAAACACAGAGAGTCGAACCGAGGTAACAGGGATGAAAGGATTTCTTCGACTGTGTCGAGAAAGGGTAAGACGAGCTCGGAATGTTGTATCGCGCTTTCAAACAGTCTTTTACAACGTTTTATCGCGTTTACAGAGGATTGTCTCTCCACTCGCGTGAATAGAAAACGCCGCAATATTATAAATATTTCAGTTAACAGCGCGAGAGTATGCTTTCCCAGTAGCGTATTCTTAAAAAGAAGAAACAAAGTCAGCAATTTCAAGTCGAAGATCGTTAAATGTCACAATTTTTTTGTTAACACCGAGTCACTTATCAAGGATTCGATACATTACTCCACGAGATAGTCGATAAAGATTTCCATCTGTGTTTTGATCGTTGAATTCAATAGTCGATATTTCGTCCCTATTTTTAATCGCTCTCCTTATCGAAATAGTTTAAGGATCGAGTAAATTTACTAACGTTACAAAATTGGAATATAGATCGCCATTTATACGTTATGGTCGCATTGAAAAAGAAAAAAGAAGATTATTTAAAATCGATTTAAAATAATCTTTTGATCTAAGCTAATTACGTATACGTACGGTGGAAGAATTTTCTTATTCTTACGGTTATTCTTTTGACACTTGGCTCAGCTTTTATTAGAACGAACTCGTAACAGATCTATAAATTTGCAAATTTTTAAAATAATTCTCCCTTCTTTCCGAGTTGGACGATTAATCCAAGAAGAATAGTTACGCGATATCTCCATTGTACGATATCTTGCGAAACTTGGTGCGCTCTTCGTACTCGTTAATACAAAGGTAATACAGGATTTCATCTTCACATGCGACTTGACTTGTGTCTTCCATAATTGTATTCATGATATTCATAGTGTACTGAAATTTATCGAACCGCGAGTTTATGCTTTTATGAGAATATCTCGCGGATTTAAATCATACATAGGAAACCATAATGGCGTACGACTAGATGGCATCGTTGAAAATTCTGTATATTTACCACCATAAGCCGTAGCAGTGATCGCAAAAGGAAATTTATAAGGGGTTGAAAGGATTTGGCGGAAAGTCGAAACGTTATCGTAAATCTGTCCGAGTTAGCTGAGTGGGGTCGCCATTTCCGTAAGCGACTTGCCGACGGTATAAACAGAAGATGCGTGGAACAATAGAAGACTCGAGGAAATCGTCGGCAGTTCAGTTTGTCGCTGTGGCTCGTTTAAACGTTGAATATCGCCTTCATCGTCGTCGACGGCGTTGTGGAATTATTATTCTATCGATGATAGAAGGGTAAGAGGTAGGGGAGGGAGCTGATTTAATTGGAAATTAACGAAAGCTTCCGTCGAAGTTGTATCTTCAGGAGTCGATCTCATTTACGTGGCGGCGCGATTCGCAATAAACGGAGACGCGAGGATAAAATGGCTCGGCCGGGGCCGTCCAATTAACTTAATTAACGTTACAGGACGTTAAAATTTTGACGAAAATAATGCTTTATCGACGAAGTGGCTTTTAATTAATTTTCCCAATTGTTTTGCAGATAATTGTATTTTCCGCGTTCGGTTTAATCAACGAAGACGACCTTTCGCAGCATCGCGAGAAGACGTTTCGAAAGAAACGACTAAATATGCTGAGTCAACGACCGTTGCATCTATCGCGTCTCTCGTTTCACGAATCTATCGTTAATCGCGTTCTCTCGTCTTCTACGATATGAATTCTCTTCGTAACGCTCGATACATCGAATATTCCTTCTAGCGTGATAACAAAATGTTCGTCGTTAGGCGTACAGCTTGATAATTTCTTCGTATTTATCTAAAAGTCGCTTTCGACTTTGCCGAACGAACAGTGACGAAAATACACGCGAGGAAGTTAGTCGTGTCGTCGAATGATCTCGCGTGCCGTGTTCCCGGGCATATTGTTTCGAGTCCTGACTTGAACGCTGGCCAATTTCTGGTATACGTGTAACTGCATGTCAGCTGTTAGTTTCTCCTTGACGAGGCAAACGAGCCACGTCGATTAGACCGCAATAGTGCCGTATTTACTAATAACGTACCACCGGTGAATCTTGGAAAAATCTTAACCCTCGATAGAAGGAAAAGGCGTTGATTAACATCGATATCGTACGATTAACTCGAAGTACGAGGAAAGGAAAAAGTTTTCCGATTGTCTGGAGGGTAAAATATATAGCTACGTGTGCATACAGCGTGTCGCAACAACTTCGTCCATCTGAAATATCTTTGTTGTTTCAAGCAATACGCGAAAACGTGTCTGATAAAAGTCAGAAATTTGAACGGAATACATAATATAGCGATAGCGGTTTCTCGAAAGTAGATACGTACAGGAGATACGATTTTGCTTATCTTAACTTTAAACGTTCTCGCGTACTCTTTACAATAACGGAAATACTTCAACCGGATAGAGCTACACGACGCAAATGCACATCGCGGGGTACATTGAATTCGAACAAAACTTTAACCCGGCAATTTTACGAACGTTAATAATCCTGTCGGATCCATTGGATTACGCTGTCGTCGTTCGGGAAAAAACGATACGATGCGTGAACGCGTGAATAATACATCGTAAATCGACGTAGGTTACTATCGCATTCGGCTCGATTAACAACGCGCCAGGTTGTCGTCGTATTAAATTAGTCGATAATGCCCGCGATACGGGGTGAAAAAGAGAAGAGAGAAAAACGAAGAAACAAATTTATAAATGGGAGAAATTTACGTTCGAGAATGCTTGGGGGAAAGCACGCCAATCTGAACGAAAGCGCGGTGTTCTCGATGACTCGAGTACTCGTTTCACAGAGTCCTTAGAGTTTTATGCTGAACGCATGCCAATTTCGGCGGTACGTAACTGCTTATTAACCTCTGGTTTCGTTTTTGCGAAGAAACGAACCGTGTCAACGCGGTGGGCACTGCCAATTAATTTGGCTAATGTCCTGTCTCGACAGATTCTGATTTCTGTGTTTTATTACGATCTTTTTGATAGAAAGAGAAACACGAGGAATCACGGTAAATACTTAAAATATTAAAAAGAAGGTTTTTAAAGTTTTATCCATAAAGGTTTCAGAGTTTGGGAATCTTGCGAAATTAGCTAAAAAATTTTGATATTTTATTATTATTATTTGACAGTTAAAAGAAGCCAGATTTGTTAGATTTATTTACGTATACCTTCTTAGTATGTCATGGAAGATAGATATATAACGTTAAGTAGAAAGTTTTTAAGGTTTAAACGAATGAAATTTTTAAAGATCGTAGGATCTTATGTAGTTAATCAGAAAATCTATAAATACAATACATAGCGCTTCGAAGCACTATTCTTTGTTCGGTAAAAGAAAAGGGCATTCGTTTTCTCTTTTGTTACGAGAAACGAAAGCGGTAGAAAGCAACAATCGTGTTATAACAAAAGTCGTGTGAAAACAATCGTACAAACAGACGTAGAAAACAGCAAAAGAGTTTGATGCAACAAATCATTATTTTTCTTGATTTATAGCTTTGGGATTGGCAAGCAAAGCGCATGTATAATTTGTGTTACTGAAACAGAAAAATCGTATATAATTCCGATAAAAGCGATTAGCGAGCGTGCGTTAGTAGAAAAGCGTTTTCTGTAAAAGCGATGCTGCTATTAATTTGTGAATTAACGGTTAGAAAATGTTCGATGCGAAATTGTAGAAAGTATAAAAATATCGAATCTTTAATTTTTACTAAAGAATTATTATCGGCAATAATAATTTTATCGTTAATTGTGGGTGGCAGGTTACATCGGTCAAAACTGTAATTTGTTGCGAGATGTAACGAATCGAATAAAAAATCCAGTTACAAGCTATGTAATAACTATTTTATCCACCGGGAAAATATTTTTTACATATCGAACATTCAGTTTCGAGCAATATTATTTACCGATAATCTAAGTAGTCCGATCGTTGTACCGAACATTTTATATAGATAATTTATTTAAACGTTTCAATTTATTTGTCGAGTGAATCATTTTTTTTTTTTTTTTTTTTTATCTCTGACGCGAATTAATCGCCCTTCTTGTGAATATTTCTTCCAAGTCTTTCATTATCTTTGATTGAAAATGGTATTTTATAGAACGCGTGTACGTGATCGATCGTTACATCGATAAACGTAGGAAACATTCGTCACAGAAACCGTATCTATGTTTAGGAAGTTTTTCCACTGCAACGAAAACGATGTTTTATCGTACGATTTTACAAAATCCTCCTGTTATTTATACGCTCACTGTCCTCTCCATGACGTTAAATAACACAGGCCGAGCATGATCGAAAAACGAAAAAGAGATGACTGGAATTAGGTCGACAGTGCCGGGGGTCTACGCGTGTATGATTAATCGCATTAGTTGTTTTATTAACGTTTTCCTGTTCAAATTTACGCGGTTCGTGAAACAGAATATATCGGCTCGATAATTAGTCGATTATTTGCAGACTCACGCGCACCCGTACCCCCGCGACGCAAATTTTCATCGGTATATTTAATCCTTGCTCATTAAGATTCGTTCGGTTCTCTTTTATTTTTGCCCATCGATACGCTGTTTTTTAAACGCGCTGTGTGTACAAAGCACGATGGAGATGTTTGTGTTTTCGTTCCAAGCTTCGTTTTACGTTTACCAGACGAAGGGTATACAACGCTGTTTCGTGTTTACAACTATGATATAATTACGATACCTTATACGATATTACTATGATATTGCTATGACAACTGTGATATTATAACTATGTTTATTTTCTGTCGTGTATTATCATCGTGAGACTCGAGTTTCTGCAATGACCTGGGATGCTAAGTTTCGCTATTGGAACGAGTCTATGAAATTGAAAGAAGAGTTTCGTCAGAATAGAAACGAAAGTTTGTCGAAGACGACGGAACGGTCCTTGTTTCGGTATCACGGAATTAGTCGGAGTGTTTCTTCCGACAGATTGCGCGCAAAATAGAATATTCCTACCATCATTTTTCATAAAATATGTTTTAGTAGATAAATTTCATCCTAAATGTAGTAAAAAGGATTTAAAAAAGAAAAGAGCGGTGTAAAAAATGTTCCTTTAGCGATAATGTAGCCTACATACGAGGCACGTTAATATCTCCTTAATACCACGCGTGGCAAGGATGTCTGGCGCGATGCTTTTTTTAACGGGAATTGCAGTTCCTAATAAAATGACAACCACGCCTCTCGTTTCACGGGTATAAAATTTCGTTGCTCGGACGAAACTAATTTTTCGACGACACAAGAATATCATTATTCTGTCAATCAACTCGTATTACCCAGCCAATATCTCGTGTCACAGTCAATTATCGGTTTCCGGGAACAATTCCGTAACTGAAAACAGTCGATGGACGTTTCCGTTCTCCTTCCGTTTGCTTTCCTTTTAATTTACAAAAATTGTCAGTATTATCGATATTACAAATTGTGACGGACTAATAAGTAGGCTTTGTAATTAGTAGATATTATGATTGCTCGTACTGCAATACAGAGGATTCGTACGTTTGTATCATAGGTTAATCATACAGCGGGCACTGGTACAAGGAAACAAACGGACGAATATCTAACGAACGTTTAATCTGTAATATCATCGAATCGTTTCGATAGGGGAAAAATGTTCGCACGTAATCTTGTATTGCTACGATTGTATATTGTTATTGGTTTGTGTACAGTTGGTGCTGATTTGGAATTCCAATTTACATGCCCCAATAATCGATAATCAGAGAATCAATTTCCGTATAATCGACGTTCTGAATAGTAGTTGTCGAGACAATCGATATATCTAGATAATCGACGTTCCGTTGTAAACGTTATACTCGATTCTCGAAAGAGCTTTTTTTCGCTTTTCCACTTTCTGTCAATTTGAAAGATAACGACACCCCCGATGCGAATGATCCATCTTTTGTAATCGCCGAAGCAATTTCGGAACGATACACGAAACGAAACGAAACGCGAATCAGCGTTTACGCTCGCGAAGAATAACGTTGTTATCGGTGCATACTGTCTCACGGTTGTTTGCTCGGGAGTTGTCGAAACGTATCGAAGAAAATCCGTTTCTTTATACCGTGAAACTAATCGCGGTGTTTCTTATTCAAAGACGGAAGTTTTGCTTCGCAAAAGTCAAAAAGTATCCCCGCGTTGGTCTGGTTTCTGACTTGCAAAAGTCGCTGACAGTATTCACCGATAGTATTAGCGAATGTAGTACTACTATGGTAGTAGTATTGGTCGATCGTGCAAACGGGCCTACCTCGATACGTAGTATACGAAGTCAATAAAAAAGAATTTACCAATCGCAAGCTTCTTCGCTGCGATCTTGACACGTTATACGTAATCCGTGGATGATCGTTCCGATGTATGCGCACGTGGTTGAAGTAGAACGCTGCAAAGTGGTTTTCTCTATTCTCCGTAAAACTTCACGATTAAGATAAAGCTTATAGCGGAGAAAAATTAGGGTTTTGATTCCACTTTCAGTTCGCCGGAGTTGCGATTCGCTTCCGAATACCGATAAAGTCGAAATTATGGGTCCATAATGGAAAACTTTCTCCCTAAAGTCTGAAGTTGTCGGTTCCGGAACTAGAATGAGTTAAACTCTTTTTTTTTTTTTTTTCCCTCTTATTTCCATGCGAAATGCGAGAATTTACGATTTCGTCGAGAGTTACCTCGATCCGCGAAGAGAACACAGTTCTTCGTGAAAGACATTTCAATTCTGACCGCGAAAAAATCAATGCCAGCTATCGGTTGGTAAGCGAAGTGCCTTTTCAAGAAACGAAGTGGCTTTAAATTATTATAGTCTTAGTTATCGTTACAGGGAAACCTGTTTAATCTTCGAGACCATTCGGCGAAAATGAGTCTGACAATAAGTTGATATCCCGGCGAGTCAACGCGAATAGTAGATTACTGAGAACGGATTGTTCGATTATTTTAACTATAATTGAAATTTTATCGCCACGGAACAAATCAGGATCGGTCGGTGATCATCGTTGAGCAGGTAAATTGCTCAGTTTGTTACCGATCTAACTGATTCTTGGTTTCGAGGACACGATGTCTGCAACCGTACCGATATCGTGTCTTTGCCGAGGAAGGATCGCAGTAGTACTTGTCCTTAGTTCTGTGGTGACGAAACTTTGATAACGACGTGGAACTTCAGCTTCCCAGCACCAGACATATCGATTCCAACAATCATTAAAAACTAATTTGCTTTGCCCTCCGGTAGTGTTAGCTTTCTGACATATTTGCTTTCTCTTCGAGCGTAGAAGGAGCGCAAGCGCCAAACTGCAACCATTAAATCTCGATTTCTCCGTTTCATAGATACGTGAACTTTCTGTTAGAAAACGAGAAAACCTATATCTCGAGTAAAATCGATCCTTTCGAAACGACGCTATCCTTTACGATATTCCCTTAATATAGTACGTATCGGTTAAAAAATGTGGCTAATCACGGAATGTGTGATACTCGGCCGAATAAACGAGCGAACCTGGTCGCTCTGATCATTCGCCTCGACGAGAAATAGCCAGACGCACGGAGGCAAAAGAAATCTGACGAACTGCATCTGGAGAATCGTGCTCGCTCTTCTCGAACGCGGTCAAAACGTTTATCAACGGTTTCGACGGCGCCCTCACGTGCATTTTTCGTCGTGTCGGTTTCGAGTTTCAACTTGAACCAGAGCCAATTCGCGGTACTTCGTTCACCTCTTTGGAACGACTAGCCGTCCGAGCCGTCGTAAGGAGGATCGTTACGGCAATTTACGGCAATCTTCTTGTTGCGCCGCCACCGTGCAGACAGTCGGGAAACATTGTCTTAGAGGAGTTCACGCGTTTTTAGAAAGCCGTCAGATCGAATCGAGGATCATTGTTTGCTCCTCGATCGGAGCAACGAACACCACTAAAGCTTCCTTGGCTGCTCTTCTTTGCTTTGTTCAGCTGCTTGCTCCTCTTTTCCAATCATGCTGTATTTAGATACGAAGCGAAGCATTCTATATAAAATATTTGTATAAAATACTCGTTGATGTTAAAGCGTTGGTGTATTTTTTTTTTACAATAATTTTTACGTAGGTTTGGAAAATCCAATGGAAAGCGATTTAAATTTTACCAATCGATCTGTCAATCGTTATCCTTTTAAGACTGGTACGTCGTACTATACGTACTTTCCTTAAATTGTCTTATGTCGTCGAAAATACTAGCTAATAATGCTACGTGGTTAATCGATTTGTATTTAAATGTAAAACGAAAGTTTTCGAAATTTTATATCTGTATAGATTGCAGGTTTGGAAGTTGCTAGTCGAAGAAATTTCGTCGTTCGAGAAACGATTAAAAACTGCAGAAAATGTTAGTACAGATTAGCACGAAACACAGGAATACAGACGTTAATTCGATATATCGTTACTAATTGAAAATAGGTGTTAATAATCGGAGCGACGAGATACACGCGTTCTGTTTCGTCTGAAAGGTTTCCTCGCAGAAGAAACATCGAGTGCAAGCAAGAATCGCATAAAGTAGACTTTTTATTGCTATTCGAAACGTGTTATTTGAAACGTAGCGTGTAATTTCGTATCCTCCGGTGGGATCACGTTTTGCTAGTGTATCATATAGTTGGAAGAAACGTTTCGTTGCAAGCGGACAATATTAAAAACCATAACGCGTGTCTTAGCTAAAATGGACCAAAATTATCAAGTTTCAACCTTTCTCTGTCTTATTATACGAATTTCCATCGGAATCGCTAGTTTTAAATGTAACATTAACGAACTACGTATTTCGTTCGCAGACAAAAAGGAGGATGCTAGAAAATGCTGAATTTTCGTTCAGGTACCAAAAATATTTGTAGGACATTATTCTGTAGACTCCAAGGAATTTTTCTAGGAACGTTAAGAAATACTTTTGTCAATTATATTCGACGTACGATATCAGTGGAATTTAATGTATTTGAATTTCATCTATTTGTTACGAAGTTACGATCATCCGAAGTTGCCGACTACCAATTTTTCGCTCTGTTTGCTTCATAATTCAACTTCTTTTTTCCAACTTTCCCATCATATTGCCGGCAAAATATCGTACTTGTACAATTCTTTGAAATCTATATATCGAAGTCCTATAAATATTTTCGGTACCCGAGCTACATAAAATTGACCATTTTCGATCAAACTTGCTTTTTATTTCGACGAAGCAGTAATTCTAGATAGTAGTTCCGCTGCTTTTTGTTTTCCTTCTTTTTTTTTTTTTTTTTTGTTTTCTTTTACTGGATAGTTTCTATCAAAGTTACTGATCTGGCGCGCGAGCTGTGCGATACCTAGTGTTTGAATAATCGAGGAATCGTGTAAGTAGAATCTGCAAAATGGTACTCGGGTACCATTGATAGATGTTGATCGATACTTTCGAATAGTTGCAAGTTGGTCGCGTTTCAACGGAATCGGCCTGCGGTGGATCGGAATCAGTTCGGAGCTTTCTTCTCTGAAACTACCGTTCAAACTCCGTCACTCCGATTCAAACGACCAACCTTTTTTTTTTTTTTATCCTTATAGCGTATTTGCGAGTATCTTGAAGGTAGTATTAAACGCGCTGTAAGTTTCTTTTCAACGCGCGGTGCATATCGAATAATTTTCGGGGTTGGCGAAAATAAAGCGTTTTAATACCCGTCCATAATAGTCGAATAGCGCGCGCAAAATTGTGCAGTAAGTGGATAGCGAGTGGAGCAATTCTTGTAAAAATAATTATAATTGCCTCCACTCACGAGACTCCCGTTTTTCGTCACGTTTTATCACGGATATTTTATGCTACGCTGAAATTACAGAACTGTACATGGTGCCACGATGAAATTGTTATCATGTGTCTAGCATATTCGCGCGTTCGTGTACGTAATCGAGTGTGAGAGTAAAATTGCACGTGCAAAGTTGCAGCGTCGCTCGTGACCGATGCTTTTGGAACTTTTTCTTCCGCAAAATATCCGACGAAAGTTGTCGTTTTCCTCGTCTCCTTGGAATTTACGCTATCGCTCATAACTGCTCGTAAGCTTTCTACGCTTTCTACGACTTGTAGCAGTAGTAGTAGTAGTAGTAGTAGTATGTTAATTTTATCAAAGCGTACGAACGAATGGCTGGTTAACCGATTATGGTATCATCTCGGTACGGTAACGCTTTTTGATTGAAATCCCTCGGTACGTGGTTTTTATTTCGCAAAGAAACGAGTTACGAGGTTTCCGGGAAGAAAAGTTCAAAAGGATGAAAATAGATTTACACAGGGGCGGAAAAAAGTAGCGGACAGGATAAAGTGGAAGATTTTGTTAATTCAGAGTGTCGTTTCATTGGTCGTAAATAGGGTAATTCGTTAGTGGAACTCGACTATCGCGAACGCTTTTCAGCCGCGCGAATACACGACGCTAAGGAAATATTCCGTCGTTGCCGCGAGGATCAAACATTATCTGGAAAGTCTCAAGCTGTCTGCGTCTACTCAAATACTCAAATATGTAATAAGAACCATGATATTCTGAAATGGAAATTTCCGTAGTCTGCTCCGGTCTTTGCTCCGCAGGAAGCAGGCTGTGTCGCGTTCGAGTTTAAATAGAACTTGCCTGGTATAACGAACGTGGCGTTCGTCAAATATTTATACCGAATACTTGGCTGTTATTGGAGAACTTCCGAAAACCTGTCTGGTGCAACTTGCCCATTGTTTCCCACGAGACTGTTGGTTCGTTCGAAGGAAATCTCTTTTCAGAGACGCGAATGTCTTAGGAAAACGCAGGGTTTGCCGTGTCATTTTATGGACAGTTTGAACATTTCGCGAACATACACGAGTCTATTAACGGTAATTCTGGGAAGAACGGTAATCAGCGACTCGATAGCTTTCTTTATAATTTAGCTTTTTAATTAGGTAACTTGTTCATTCTATGTTCATTCTATAAGTCAAAATCTTTATAACTCGTGCAATATGAATTTTTGGCAATTTCTTTTCCGCTGATATCTATTAACATTTTTAATTTTCATATATTTGTCATTTCGTTTGCCCTTATGCAACGATTGTTTTGAAAGTTTTCATGTGATTCGACATTTTTTTCTTTTTTTTTTTTTTTTTTTTTTTTTTTTTTTTTTTTGAAGAGTTCTCGACGCACGCGTATATTCCATTTCCACTGAAAGCTCGTTTTGCGTTTCCGTTTAAATAGGAAAACTTTTCGAACGCTTATTATATACGTTCTGATTGAAGTATTTATTTGTTTTTGATGCGTTCGGTATTGACTACGCAATAAATGTGTTCAGTCTTCCCGCATAGATGTCGAATAAAATATTTATTCGTTTCGAAGCTTGAAAGATAGGCAGTTGGAAATAACCGATATCTGAGTAGGTTTCTAATAGGCACATTGATGTTATCCAGTGTCGGATATACACGAATATCTAGTTATCGTCTATACGAATAATCTTTTGCAAATCTATATGTCGGTTCGTAGTTACCTTAACTACGCGATCAATGGCAATAGATTCTAAGGGGCAAACGTACAGGTTGATACTGTACGATAAGATAAACGTATAGATAAGAAAAAAATGTATAGCGTATCTGAAAAAAGCTCAGCAGCGACTAAAGTATCGGAAAACCTATTTCACAGGAAGAATACGATTAGATTAGTCAAAGACTTTGACACTTTGTCTTTGCGTGGATCTCTCTGATCCGGATGAAAGCGTGGACGAACGTAAAATGATCGCCATCGAATGATAATTTTTGCTCGCGCGATGTTATCGTCTTCTATATTCTAAAATGAATTATCTGGACGATCGGCGCGTTGCTCGTGAGATTCTCGCGGGAGAGCAAGAGTATCGAGATTTTTCTCGTTTCGACCGGCAGAAATTTATATCCGTCGACGAGGAGGAGCAGTTCAACGAAGAAGTTACGATCGTGGCATGTAAAGATCCTAGATTTTATACGGCAGAAATGCAACGAAGACCGAAAAATTTTGTTCGGAGGCGTTGGAGAACGGAGTGCGCTGCTTGAACGAGAGCGAGAAAGAGAAAGAGAGAGAGAGAAAGAGAAAGAGAGCTCTTCCCGTTCGTATCATAAATTTCATCGTGCCACGTACTTTGCACCGTTACTCGGCCGTATATTCTGATATCCTAGAACTCAACCTTGTTCCCGCAACCCATTTCAAAGCACTCTCGCGGTTACTTTGGTTCACCCGGCTATACGTGTATTGTGAATTCCGATATTCGCGGCTGCACCGCTCTATCCTTTGGAAACGTATTTGCTTCGAGCATCAACTTAACCAAAAATCTCCGACGAGAATTCCTTACATCGTTACCGTTCTATCGATCCGGCTCCCTCTCTATCTATTTGCTTGTTTATTCACTGTCTTATGGTTTTCACTGGCTGCCGCGAGTTCTCGTGCCAGTTGTTCACGGCAGGATAATAGAATTGCGGCATGCCGTTCAATGTCTTTGTCTTCGCGTTCTTGTTCGGGAACTTTAAGTATTCCTGATTCGGTAATTACATTCGAGTCTGCGAATTGGTTCGGGCAAATTCTTTCGTCGATCGAATCGTATGGAATTAACCATATTGAAATATACGAATTCGGTTTCGTTTTTATTCTCCTCCCTTCTTTCCTAAGACCAACGTTTGTACGTAATTGTTCGAAGAAATTATATCGAGTCAGATATAATAAGGTCTTTGTGCCAGAAGAGATAGAATCGGTTAACAAGAGTTAACGTTGAATTATCGGCGAGATTAAAATGACGGTACAACAACGTAAGTACGGATGACGCGCAAAAATTCAATCTCCTGGTATCTTTTAAAATAGTTGTCGAGGTAAATACGTACATGTGTACTTTAACGATAGAAAAGGATCGCCTTCCAAAGGCACGTTTTCTATCACGAGATGACTTGCAATTTGCAGAAACGTCTGCTAAGTAAAAGACAACGCAGAGTCTTTACTTAGTTAACCCATAAACCTTCGAGATATAGAATAAGACGTGCAGTAACGATAACGCTTTAATTGCCGTTGTATCTTTTTAAACGGTAAGAAGCAGTTCAGCTGGCATTAATTCCACGAGTCTTGTTATTGTACGACGGCGTTACACGACACTCTTGCCGCGATATTTGCGATCGAGCAAATCACGTTCTTGAATTCTCTCCAAAATCTGAATATCACGGTTTGTCGCGCGTTACGGTTCGCTGCAAAAGGCAACGAGATGCTCCCATCGAAAGATATTAGTAGTTCGTGTCCTATATCGACGAACGGGAGCAAATTACGAATCGATGGAATGTGTTATTAAACTAATTTGTATATCGGCCCTGTTCCTCGTACCTACCAATCTTTGCGCAACTTTCTTCATTTACCGCTCTTCCCGTCGTCTTTCAACACGGTTACGCTCGAAAGGTATTTGCAAGTCTGCATAAGTTTCAGCAACGTCCGACCCTTTTACGTTCGAACGTTAATCGTAGCGATTAAGTGAAATTTCAATTCAGTCGCCATTCGTTGTTCCATACCGAATGGAAAATGAATCTGAAAATATTGCTTTCCGGATTCTTTAATGGCATTAATGGCACGGAAACGCATAAGAGAAATTACTTACATATCACCGTAAAACGAAATATTTACAACGACGATTGCCCGTTACTTATTTATTCCTCCTTCTTTTATCAACAATCATCGTACGCACTGTGTACATTTACCCTGTATCATGATCTAAGATTCGAACGTTAAATTCCGCAGTTTGAACATGCGCGATTTCAGTTTCGTTCGATGTTTTCGCTCGGCCACCATCTGGTATTCAAACGGTGTCCCTTTTCTACCGACGCAGCCGTTCCGATATCTCAGTACTTAACCTTGTGCCCGCAGCCCCGTTTCAAAGCACCCTTTCCCTGTCTCCCGTGTCCCTTTTCCTACTTTATTCCCAGTCGCTTTACCCGATACCAGCTTGACATTTACCTTCGCACAGGCTGCTTTTTCCACGGGAATACGTCCTAGCTTCTGGGTGTCCACGTTGCGGTATTGTGTAGTGCGGTGGAACGACTGTTCCCTTCATTCCGAGATGCACGACACGAGGGAACACGCGACTGTTAATCGTGCTCCGTTTGATTAATGCTTTCAATGCAGAGTATACGTAGAATGGATAAATCGATTTTACGTTGGGATAATGGACACGTGTTCAAAGACATCGTCTCTGGGAATATCGAGATTCTCTTTTTTCATTAAAACAGATCTGCGTTAACGAAGTCATTGTACAGCTTAACAAACGTACCAGATTTACAGTCGAATTAATTTCGCGATACTTTCTAGCGTTTCGATAAAACGCTATTCTACAAGTTTCCTATTTTTAAGCAGGTGGCAATGGTATTTAAGGAAAATACCGTTCTAAACGAATACTCGTATGAAAATTGTTTGTACGATCGTATCGTATTCTTTTTTTTTTTTTTTTTTTCTTGTTTCTCCTCGTCCCCGGCACGTTTCATCCGTACGTCGTGTATTGCCTCCAGCTGCCGCGTTTTTTCCGATTATTCTAAAAATATCATTTCCTTTGCACTGGTAGGTACCCGGTGCTCGGTACTCGTTTCGATTCCACCTTACCGTGAATCCCGATACAAGCGAAAACTTGACCCTGTTGCCGTGATCCATTTCACGGCTCTCCAGTTTATTCTCGTCTAGTTTCCAGCCTGGTGACTAGACCGCTGCACTTTTCCCAGATAATACGTATATATTCGGCGTGACACGTGCACGTCGGCGGCTCGCTTTGCCTCGCCCTCTAATCCGATAACGTGTATCAACCGTCCGAAAATGTCTCTCCGAGGGGAAAAATTCGAGAGGAAGAAACGCGTCATCCACCAACCGAATAATAAGCTTGTCGTATAAGCTCGTTATGAATTAAACCGCGGAAAGTTCCTCTCTTTTCTCAACGAGCCTCGCGAGGTGAATAGAGCGGGTCAATTCCCAACTCCGAGGAACACATCGTCCGTCAAATATATTTTTGATCGAGTTTCGATCCAATTCCGCGATAAGTTCTTCCAGTTTCATCGTGAAAGTTTCGATTAACCGATAATCGGTGATTGCTGCGCTTTCCCTCTGGTGTCGTTTGCGAATAAAACGGACGTTGAGCGTGTAAGCCGCTATCGACGATTTTTGTGTTTTCTCGCAGGGGTGGCCAGCTGTTCGTCAAAATAAAAGCACGTCAGACGAGGAAGCAAGAAACGATCGATCGTTTACCTTTTCTTCGAACTTTTCTTGAAAAATTGTTAAAACGCGTGTTCTTATAGCAGCTATTTAAATACTTATATGCGTTAAAAGATCTGCCATTCGTTAAAAGAAAACACAGTGGATACCTACATGCGTACTTGTAAACTTTGTCGAATTGTCGACAATCAGAATAAGAAACAACAATACATTTTATGGACCGTCGGATGATCGTTAACCACGTTCGAATAAACTCTGCGCAACAAGAGATACAACGCGCGTGTTTCAAACAAACGTAACAACTTTGAGATCGCAAAGAAGGAGAAGATAGAAATTGTAAATTGCGCGCTAAGAAATGCTATTCACGCGTCGCGAGACTTGGGTCGTAAACCATGACGATCTTTTGAACGCTATATCTAACATTATGATGCTTTCAGACTAAGATACACGCGTTCTATGGTATAAGGTTCGTAAATGGAACGATATCGTTTTGACTACGAGAAAATGCATCGCTTTGTTTTTATACACTTACCACGGTATGCGTGTATTAGCATGTAGAGTAGAAGGTGCAAGATAAGTATATAGGTTTATGTTTCCACGTCCCTTTTCTCCAGAAATACATTGTAAAAAATACATTCGACAACGAGCAACGTATCACGGAATGTTAAAAGTTGTTTTTAAAATTCCATTGCTTGTTAATCGACCACCTCGGCACATCGAACGTCGTCCCGTTTGAAGGCTAAATTTCATCGAGGTCTGACGCATAAATTTGGACGAAGTCTGAGGCATAAATTTCGTCCAAGTCTGTATTCTACCTGTTCCTCCATCGTGGATTCCGGTATCCTAGAACTTAACCTCGTTCCCTCAACCTACATCGAAGGTCTCTCGTTTATTTTCGCTCAACTTTCCAGACACGCAGGATCCCGTGGCGTTCGCGTCTCTCGGGAACCCGACTGTTTGTAAGTCCTCGAAGCTTTTATCCTGTGTCACGATAATTTTCTTTTTTCTCGATCGAAGGAAACGAGAAAAATTTTTCGCCGATACCTGTGTCCTCGTTGACGAAAGCGTCAAAACACGTGTTCACATTCGGAGACAAAATCCGTTCGTTCGATCGATTAACAACCGTGTTTTCCACCGAACGACCGATAGAATTTATGGAATAAATATCGTCGTTGTATTAATCCTGTTTGCCACGTAGCTTTCCATCGAATATTTCATGAGACTCGTTTCGACTTTTGACGTGGGAAGAGTGAAAGAGGGAAAATACCTCTGTACGTAGGTACGCTATATAAATCTCAGAATTCCCAGGGATCTGCGAGTGTCTCCAACCCATATTCCGTTCGCATCATGAGTTTTACAGTACGTACGCTATACGTCGCGCAGGATCCGAACTATTGGATTACAACAGGCAATATCTGTACGAACGTCGCAGCTGATACATTGTATATCCCTCTCGAAAGGAGCACCTCGGATGCTACCATATTCCGCGAGACTTTGTAGTTTTGTTAAGGAGTTCTGTTAAGAGCTTGGTGCTCCCGCGTCTACGAGATTCTCGGTTAGAAAATTGTAGTAATATGAAAGCGATATGGAAATACCTGGGACCTCTGCTGTCTCTTCCGTGTTGTGCCTTGCGTTTAAACACACCCCTTCTGTCGAGAACAACGCAACGCAGCAAAAGTAATACTAACCTTGAATTCGACATTATTCTAAGGTCACGACCGACGTTGCGATACATTCTTATACTCGTCTCGAAGCGTGGAATGACCCATGACGTACGTAGATCGTGTTGTGCGCAATTTTGATACTCCCATCGTGCGCCGAGATATACCTGAAGACGTAAACGGAAAGTTCTGTCTCGATCATCCGAAACTGTCACGAATATATGTATCGTCGGTTCGCTGAAAGACTGACGTACATCTATATTTCAAAAATCGTAAATACGCGAAAGGTGATCGTAAAAGTGAACTATTTTGTAGGATCGGAGTACCGCTTTTCCATCTGATACAATTACATTATACTATTTTAACAACAAGAATATAGTAATCCGAGAATTGTTTTAATCTCGACGTTAAGCGAGCTATAGATCTTTATAGTTGGTTGGGTTAGTATCAGAAAAAAGTATCGCCGAAGAAAGTTCGGACAATATCGACGGTACCGCTATCCATCAGTTATTCTTGTTAATCAAAACTTCCTTTTCTCTAGCAGCAATCCTGGCGAAAGGCAAAGGACTATGGGGCGAGATACAGCGGTTGTATATAATACGAGCGGTGGTCCGTTTGGTGTTGTTTTTCCGCGATTCATCGTACGTCCAGGACCTTTCGTATAAGTGTATTTCCACAGGGTTAGATCGAAGCTTGCTTGCTTGCTTATTTCAACCGAGTCCCCGAATCCTATCGAGTCCTTTGCTGACTGTAGCTGTTACTTGATCCTCCAAAGACAATACCGTTTATGCTAATCCGTGGACGTTACTCGAGTTTCCATGCTTTTCGGTCAGTGCATAGGTCGGAAGTCTCGAATTCTGCGTTACGTCTGACAAACGTTGTGTTATACTTCGTACTACGCCAACAAACCAGATATATCACGAAGCAACTCGCACGATGGAACACGATGCTTCTGCGGACCAACGGAGATATTTCCGGTTATCGCACGACGAAAATACCTGGAAAATAACTTTTTTCCCTTTTCTTTTTTTCCTGCAAGCTATAGCATCGCGCCTTTTTTTCTCTTTGCTTCCGCTTTCTACCACCCTCTCCCCCTTCCTTTCCCTCTTTCTCTCTCGTTTTTCTTTGCCATTATCTTCCAATAACGGCGACAGAGTGAAAGCGCACCGTACCACAGAACTTAATATTACTCCACCGCTAATGGGAACCGATAATTACTTTTTCGGCCACCTTAAATTCGCTTCGCTACGTCGCGATAAACCTTGGATAATGCGATAACGGAGTTACCGTGTCACTCGGTTTTTCAGACCCTCATTAGCGCTTTTAATAACCGCTCCGCTATTGATCGACATCTGGAATGAAATTAATTACAGTCTTCTTCTAAATATGAAAATTTCGTCGAATCTCGACGAGACGTCCGAACTAACGACGGAATCGCTTTTAAAAGCGAACCATACCGATCGGTAAAATTGCGGCGCTGCGCCATCACCGTCATCGCTGCTCGTAATGCTCGTGGGTGTCCTTTTTCCGCCGGTCTAAAACGATTCCCGGCTTTATCGAACATAATGTGCAATTAGTCCGCCGCGTATGCACAGAGAAAAATAACAAGAGGGAGAAATTGATAGGGAAAAGCGATATTAAAAATTTTAACGTTATATGCGTGACAAATAATAGCGAGAAATGGTTGCGAACTGTATTTGCTCGGTATTGCGGTTATGGAGATATAAGAATAACAAGAGACAGAAATCGGCTTCCGCTTTTGAAATCTTGGTAATTTTAAAGAAAACATAGAGTATTATATGTGATTTTTAGAAATTACAAATATCTTCCGCTCTTCCGAACGTCTTTCCCGATTCGTATCGTAGAACTATAACGTTATTTTTCCTAAAACTTCAAATTATTGTACTTGCAAAATAATGGAAGTGAAATTGAATAGAACGGTCGCGGAACGTTTCAACTGAAATTTTACCTCTCATTATCAACTATGTATATTACACCATATCCAAACGAAATTATACATACGCATATTATTTTAGAATTAAATTATCTATGTTTAAATAATATCCTGTATTATCCGTATGAATAGTATTTTATAATTGATATAACGTGGATATTCGTATTCGGTGATTCTATATACTTGGCTGAAATCGCTAATTGCGTTAACCTTTGCATAGTACGAGCACCTTCTGACTGTGTAATTTATTTATCGCGTAAATGTCCTTTGATATTAAATGCGTTAAACATTTTAAGAAACGTAAGAAATACGAAGAGAGACGACAAGAAGTTTAATATAAATTCGTTAAAAAACGGATACGAGAATCCGTTTTTGCCATTTAATCGAAAATGAGAAACGAAAGGCGAATAGCTAATAGCGTATCGTACGAAACACGGGATCGTTAAAAAATGTCTGACATCGTCTGACAACGCGACTGAATAGAACACATCAAAATACTCGGTCCAATTTGGGAGAACACAGTTACGTAATAATAGAGGTGACTAGGAATTCCTAGAGGTAGTAATACGCTTTGTTCTCTACCTTACCATTTCGCCACCGATATTCAAGAACCGAACCTTGTTCTCGTATCCCATGTCCGAGTCTCCGTCGTTTATTTCAGTTCGACTTCTCCGCATGCCATGTTACTCTCGTAGTACCTATTGCCTTGGGGAATGATAGGTTGTAAGTCCTTGGAAGTGTAGGTACGCGACTCACGGCGATCCAATAATAATATCTTTCGGTTTACAAGATCCCAAGTTTACCAATTAATTCTTTTCCGGTCAGATGATCGTTGCGAATGTAAACGCGATTCGCCACGCGTCACGCGAACCGTAAGAATTTAATAATGTTAATACTCGTCAGTTTCTTAAGGAACGATCGCCGTTGAAAAGGGATCGAATTAAGCTACGTTGCTTCTCGTTTACGTGGTCGCTTTCTCGAGTATGAAAACCGACCATTTTACGGTTCGACCATGGAAATTTTGTTTTTTCTCGATTGCCAGGTTCGGCGATAGTTTCACGAAATTACTCGCACCATGACAACTTGCCGTGAAACGCGATTAAACGTTTTCGCACAGAAAGCTATCGTTCCCGTGGAAAACCGTAATTTCTACGGTTTTAAGAAAGTTCCCGCCAGACGAAACCGCAATCTTGCCGGCTTCTATTTGACTTGGTGAACTTGGTTCATCGCTTTGCCGGAAATGTGCTTTTCGAGCGACGCGATACCTTCTTTTCCTCCGATAATATTAACACATTATTGACCGCTTTTTTACCGAGCTAGACGACGTTCTGGGAAACTTGAGCGGTGCACGATTATGTTTTCAATCTTGACTTTCATGACTCTTTTACTACGGAGATGGATCGAACGGAACGCGACCATAATACCGATCGTATCTTATTTTGCGTAAATAACCGGTGCTTCTCGTTGATTCGTTGTTATCGTGTTTTATGTAATGATGTCGAATTGGAATGGAATGGAACAAATGGGACGACAGAAGAGGAGAAACTCTCGTGGAAGGAAAAGCGCGAGGATACGGTCGAACTGTTATTACAGCTCGTTAGGCGTCGTAACTCGTTCTTATCATAGAGTCGATTGTACTTACTTACTTCATACTTTCTTTCGCAATTTCATCACAGATCTCGATATACGGGTAAGGCGTGTTTCCGTAATCCACGGAGAATCTCCCCCGTTTATTCTGGTTCAAGTTAGCCCGCGGCAGGGGCGTGGTGCTCATTCCTCTTGGGAATGTATCCTCTTGCAACTGCTTCAAAGACTACTTGCTGTGATTCAATAATGCCTCCAGACTACCGGGAACATCGCACGAAACTCTTAAATTTCTAATTAATCATCTTCGAGTCTGTGGAGCGTGGTTGGTTGGAGATTCACGTGCAACGAGAAAATGAAAGAACGAACAGCTTTTGTGGAACGTTAAGCGTTGGATATTTTGCGTGGCTGATCTTAAATCGCTTTTATTTCTCTATTCGAAAATGTCCCTTTTGAAAGATACGAAAGGAGAATATTTTTTTCAGCAGACTGGTACAAATAAAATATGAATATTTTCATTATTATTACTACCGCTACCGCTATTGTTACCGTTATTGTTATCGTTACTGTTATCGTTATATACGATATAGCGTTTCGATTGAGTTTTTGATACGATACGCTTGGCGATAATGAGCAATGGAAGAACACGGAGTAAAACGAGCCGAGGGATATTAAAGATTCGAAGGCATTTCCTAGAAGCGTACTATTTTTGTATATAACAACTTAATATTTCCTGTTACGAATTCAGCGGTACATCGCTACTCGGATGTTGTACGTGTTACAATTTGACAGGCTTGTTAGAACACTCGGAACTTAATAGGTTTACCAGCGTTCTCATTCTGAAGATTGAAATAATTGAAACGTTTCCTTCCTACTCGGAGAGTTTAATTTCCATAGTTGGCGGTGGCCGTAGATTTATCGCTGAAATGCTACTCCATCGTCAGCAATATCTTGTCTGCCGGTATCGTTTTTCCCTGTTTTTAAGAGTATCCCTCCTGTCCTGAAATTAAATTTGTAAATTAAACGCGCTCCGTAAATCCGGGGTGACGGTGCACGATGTAATTTCCTACGTATCCCCTTCGGGTAATTTATTAAAATCACGTGTATTATCGGAAATGCGCGTCGAAAATTACGAGCCGCGCTGTCTCGACCTGCCTCTCTCGCTTCCACCGGCAGAACGGTAGTAGTAAGAAAGATGGAAAAAGTCAAAAGGAAAGGTAAATAAATAAGAGAGATATCCGCCGCTTTTTAATCACTCTGATTCGATCTCGTGTAAGAAGCAGGTATCTCTTGGGGCTTGGGCGGTGCTCGTTTGTCGTTTATTACCGCGTACCGGAATATCCGTGAGAGATATTCGATTTCTCGGCAGGATTTTTCCAACCAGCCACGGTCTTTCGCTCTCTGCCCTCCGTGGCCTTATTATTTGCCCTCGATATGTATATTTATTCGTTGCTCCGGTAAATAGGCACTACGCTTCGCAACGAATTTATCAGGCAGTCTCTTTCGAGCGGTAACCGCGTTTTCAGATTAAACCGGTAATAAAGCGCGCCACGTGTTTCAACTACGGTCGGCCGACAATCCATATTTGCGCCACGTTTATACGACCATTAGGACATCGATTCAAATTTAAAACATACCACGGACGAATCCACGGTTGGACAGTGTCCCAACCAACTCGTACCTTGCCACCGTTTTATCCGATATCTCCTTTTTTCAGGAAGCAAAATACGGAATTATTAACGACGAAGGAAAGCGAAGGTATTTATTGGTTTATCTTAAAAGCGTGTAGCACGATGCGATACAGGTACAGGTACAGGTACAGGTACAGGTACAGTGGCTCGCGAAAGCATTTAAACGCTCGTGGAACCCTTTTACGTCGTTTTTCGTTTCACCAAGCTTACGTATATCTTTCAAACGTTGATTCAAACGTCGATCTACGTATAGAACAACGATTGGCACGAACTAACGAAATAACAATACGTTCGACTCGTTAGTCGGGCTTGTATTATTCGCAGCGACTCCTTCAGATTCCATTTGCCAGGGGATAATGCAACTTTGGCGGCCCTTCCAAGTCTGCTTTCTGCATTAGCTGCAACTCGCGCGAATCACCGAGTCAATTTTGCAGTCTCAAAGCTCTATTCTCAATTAATCTTACGCCCCAGCCCGGACGGAAGCGTTGTTTCTTCGGGCGTTGCCGTTTTAACGAAGCTAATTTTCCTCGTAACGAGCGTACGTTGAAATTGAAACGTATACATGGTTTGGCTGCACGCACTAGCTTGTTGTTTGCCAGCGTTTCCATCGCTGTTCCGCCGCCAATGATTCTGTACATCGGAGCTGAAAAGTTGCAGTTCTTGCTCGGTTGCAAGAACAATTAGCAGGATTAAAGTAACTCATGGAAATTCGACGAAACTTTGCGCTCTTTGGATCATGTTGCTCGACAAATACGTATATTTCTTAAGGTTCGTTGGTTCGAGGAAACAATTATTTGGAATTTTACGTTTTAATTAGATGAATTATATAATGTCGTTTGTTCGTAGTAACATCTAAATTCTATAAAACGGAGTTCTTAGTTAGCTAAAATTAATTCCAACGAGTTCGTGGCCCGAAAGTTTCGTACAAACTCGCGGTGTATTCGAGAGATATATCGATTTAAATACTCCTCCGAGTACATGAAAATCTTAATCATATTAAAATACCGTATGTTCGATCGATTGCAATATTTCGCCATTTTCACGCAAAAGATCGTTTTAATAAACTTGGCTGTTATCGTTATTAATATCGAAGATATAGACACGGGAAGAATCATACTCGCTACAAAAATTTCACTCGTATAAGCAAGAATAGAAATTCTAAAGAAAACTAAACTGGCTAAAAGTAATTTTGCCTCGTTAATTTTTAATTTCGAGTTACAAGGAGTTTTTGGCTGATAAACGACTCCCTTGAACCAGAGTAACAGGTAATCGAGATAAAATTTTCACTCGCTCTTGCAATTTTCCTCGTATAACTTGGCTGTGAAATTGTCAGTTGCCAAGTGTAAAATATTGTTATATACTCTGTGTAAAGTTGATTGGAAACCGTAGAACGTTACAAATAACGTAAGTAACGATTTCGCTTTGTCTTTCGTTTTATATTTTAGTGGAGTTATACGATCGGATCAATTCCAATCAAATACACGTACAATGTGCTCGGAACGGTACATATGGAACTGATTTCTACGTGCGATTGTGTGCCATTGATATAAGGGTTAGGAGAAATTTTGATAGGGAAATTGGAGAAATTGGAGAAATTGAGATAGCCGTTGCCGATTCTATTACGGAACCTGTTTCCCAAAAGCATTACCCATCAGCGTTACCTGTATCGGTGAGTTTGCGAATATTAAAATTGTCTTATATACGTCGCGTAATCCTCGCGCGATGCTATCGAATTTCACACGAACGGTAAAATCTACTTTCTACAATTACATACGTATTACGCGTTATGCAGTATTTCCAACTGACGTGTTCTCTATAACAAGTTTGCGGAATTGGCTACGAAAGCAATTTGCAATAAACGATCGTATCGATCAATGCGACTGCAGCGTTTGAAAGTCGGCAATACGAACTTATTTACTGGCAGACGTTATAGGAAAAATATAAGAAATCTAAATATCTTACACTATTTCATCGGGCAATATCTGCCACCTAATCTTGTAAAAGTATTCGTAGAATACGATTAGATAATGCCAGTAACAACGATACGCTCTGATATATCGCGTTTATTGTTACTCGAGTCTATTTTATTAAACGTACGCTTATTTTTCCACCTATCTTATGTTCGAAGAACCTCTTAATTGGAATAACGTAACTGTGGATAAAAATATATGGACGATAGAATGCAAAGCCCTTGTAACCATCTCCGTCGAAAGGAACGGAGATTCTCTTAAAGGCGTGACGAAATTGTCAGGAAGCTAAAACGTAATTAGGTCGCGAAGATGACTAGCCAAAGAGACCAAACTTGCTTAAGACCGAACCATGCCGTATTTCGTTATTAACTATACAAAGGTCGAAGCTGCGCTGCGATGCATATTCCGGTACATCGGTAGTTACAGCTACTAGATATAATATCGTTTTACGAATTGTGTCACTGTTAATAATCAATTTTCAATTCCGATAAAAATATTAATCGACGATGACTTATTTCACGCTCCGTCTTTTTTTCTTCTCTCACTCCACGTTCCACGATCGGTAGTTGATCAAACGTCGAAAAGATCAGCTTTTCATTTTTCAAAAGACGGTCCCGAGATTTGTCCGAAACGAATCTCGATAAGAAAGTACACGGCCATGGTAATTACGTTCTTTAAACGTCCTTGTACGATGTCTCGAAAGTAAGACTCCGCTATATATATATATATTTCACTTGCGCTAACCGTACAAGATTACACGAATCTGAAAGATCCAGATTATTTCGGTCCATACAACGGCGAGTTTGCACAGACAGATAGCGAACGACGAACACATTTTTACCCACGTCACGATCTCTTCGACTCATCCGTTCAATTTCAGACTTGCATTTTCGAGACACCCCACGGTAACGTTCTATTCCCTGGCACAAAAGGTTTGCAAAGGAACACTCGGATCGCGGTGAACCCCGAAAGAAGGGAGAAGCCCCTGCAGCAGGATTCATCCGACGAATCGTACGGTCCAACCTTTAACTTTAACAATACATAAAATTAGATGCACTCGGCATGAAACGGTTTCGTTCGCCAATGGCCGGAGCAGAGGAGAGTGGGAGAAACCGGAAAGTCAAAAGCAGCGCTCCTCTACTCCGCCGCTCTCGTTGTACTTCCAGTCGACTTGCTCCGCAGCTTTAACGCGTTATTCCCTTGGTGGCCGGGCTTCATCGGGGATAACAGTAACGGCCCTTCGGAGTCGCGCCTGCACCAGTCACTTCTCATCCGCGTCTCCGGGAAAATTCAAAGCCTGCCGGTGACGGAACAGAGGATGCCCCTGGTCTTGGCGCCACGACGCCTCCCGAGGTCTATCTCTTGCTCGATAGCCCCGACCCCGGTTTCCCATGGCAACTAAACTGACACGTATATACGCTCGTGTGCGGCTCTGATCGTTATTGCGGATAGCAGCTCCCTGCTACAGGTCTGAAGAGAAAAATGCGTCGCGACGTCGACGCAGGGGACACGGTCGCGACGGTCGCGACGTTCGCGTGAAAACTCACCGCGAGCATGCTACTCGGTCTGGCTTTTTCCACCTTGCCTTTGTCTCTTCCCTGCTTCGTTCGCTCTCGCGTTCCACCTCCTTTTCTCTCCGACGTTGTTAGCTTTTTCCCCGTTCCGTTTCGCGGCTATTCACCAGCTCGTTCCGCAGAAAGCACGGGATAACGCGAAAGTGTCACTCGGAGACCAGGGTCCACCGTTCCGCGAACGTTTCCCGAGGAAATTGTTCCCCGGAGAACTCAGAGGGAAAGACGGCCTAGCGATCGCCAGATGGGATGCAAATTCCAGTCGAAACACCGGGTCGATCGATGTTCTCTCTTAAGCGTCTTCCGCTTAATTTCCTTCATATCGTACAAGTGGTTTAGCTAGGAGGAAAAGAGCGACGTTTGTATCAAAGATTTCTTGGCATCCGAGAGTCTTAAATTCGAAGAGTTTCTTTCGACCAACTCGGTTTTATCGATTACGTTTCTAAGAGTGATCGATGATCGAGGATAATTGCGAAAGCGGTTGGCAAATAACGAAACAAGCGCATCGTTCGATTCGATAGGCTCTTGTGTCTTATCCGAGATAAGCTGTTCCTTCGAAACAATTTGAAACTCGAATCGAAGTTTCACGCCAAACGAATCGTATCTTTCCATCGTATTCGTCTCTCGCGCAGCCTTCATTTGCCAGATTTAATTTCTTCCTCGATTTCAACGCTTACGCAACGAGCAAAGATCAACGCAGCGAAAAGATAAATATCTAATTTTTTTATCGTAGGGCGAGGAACGAGACTTCTGTACGTTCGGGCATAAAATTGTTCACGGTATTCGCGAATAGTAAAAGAATCTGCAGGGTATATCGCTATTTTAAATTTGTCCTGACGTATCAAATTGACGCAATAAAGGACAAAGATTAATTTTATTTCAATTAAGATAAAATACCGCGAACGGATAAAACGAAAGGATAAGAGAAAGAAAAAGTGAAATATAGATTCGTCGTTTCAGGTAAACCGAAATTACACGAGCTTTTGCCAGTGACGCGACGTTTTATATTCCTAGAAATAAAAGATAGCTGCTTTATGCGAAGAAACAAAAGCTGCTCTCTAGCTGCAAGTAGTCAACAACGTGATATATGTGCTACGTCTGTTGGTTCATGTACGAATATCCTCTATTTTTTCAAAAGCGTTTTAAGCGTTTTCGTAATACGAATTCGCATTAACCGCGATTATCTGTCCTTTTGGCGTACTTGTATCTTTACGATTACATTTCCGCAGAATGGTCAGCGCTGGAACGATTAAACTTTGGTCGTTGAAAGTACAAAGACAAACTACTGGCGATGAAAACACTTTGACTTTATCGACCCGCATCCGACGACGATCCGTTCGTTTCCGAGAATTTTCCACGAAAGAAGCGAGACAGACGTATTTAGCCTTGTATATACATATATCGTTACATCTTCTGCTACTAACAGGACCAAACTATTTTCAATTGTTATCGCAATCTTTTTTATATGTTATCTTTGGTCGAGCTTTTAATCAAATTTCCACTGACCTATGCTCACATAATGTACGTTTTAGGATGAAACGGTGCTCGTGAAGAGACTTTGCCGTTTAGATGGTCGCGTAGATGCAAGGAGTCGGACGAGTTTCAGTTGGTTTTCGCGTAGACCGATCGATCTGGCGGTCTTTTGATCGGCGTGCAGCTTTGTGCTCGTTCGCGCGATTCAGAAGCCGAGGAAAGCTTTGAACGGACGTTTCTGTGTTTATTGCGCACGCATCTTTCGCTGTTCTGAAAGCTCGGTTGTTTTTTGGCCGCCAGCCTTCCGATCCGCTCATCTTTCACGATACCATTCGCGTCGCGCACAGTTACGCTTTTCGAACGATTTCGACGCTGCGATGTCCAGCACACGCCAATCGTCAAACGTTACGGAAGAACGTTTCTCATTTTTTCGAGACATTTCGAAAAATATATAAAGACTGATTTTTCACACGAACGACGTGTCGCGTAGCAAGAAAGAAACTTCGAAATAATTAATATTTTTTCATTCCGAAAACGGCTATTATGCGAAAAGAAAGATCGCGGCTTTGAAAAATCAAAAGTTTTGCGATTTTCGAGAATATAGAAAAGACGTTTCAAAGGCATTGAGAATTTATAGAGTTCGATATTTCGTGGAAATATTGAATTTTATTAACATGTCACGTGCAGAGTATTGGAAGAGGTGAGTCGTATAAAATTTATAGTGAAAATATAAGAAGCGAATGGAGAGGAAAAAAGAGGAATATCAAATATATGTAAATTTTGTATACAAACTGATAATTTTTAGTCTAATAATTTCTATCATCTCGTTTAATACTGTTATCAAGTAATGCATACGAAATGCATGGAATCTTTTCTTTTTCGTTACAAAGAAAGTTAAAAATGAAGTTTTCGGTTTCTTGAAATGCCAGATAATACTTTATAAATATAAATTCCTTGGAATATCTTATCTCTTTTTGATTTGTACACGTTATAACATGCTTTCACGGATATATTTACCCGTTATCGTAATTCACATTCAGCCGATTTCATTTCTCATTCTGTAAATGTATTATTTTACCTACATAATGGAATTTATTTTATCTAGACTGTGATAACAATTTGCACGCGTTTCTATCGTTTCATAACTTTTGCAATTTTTGAGTTGGGAAATTTTTATTTTACATCGTGCGTTGGAAGGCATGCCTATATCCTGTAATTACCGGCCAACAATTTTTTTTAATCTCATTCGCAAATATCTCTTTTTATTTAGTTTTAGACATATACTCTGTGACGCGTTCCCTGTTTTACGCGAATACGTATATTTTCAAATATAATTTTCGATTTTATATTTTGAATAACAGGATGTTTGAACGATATTTTTATATAAAGTAATTTCAATTTATCGAACGTATGCAAATTTACAAATATATTTGAATTGCACAGCGCAGTGATTTTAAAGTCAGTTGATATTTGATTCCACGTTTAAAGTTAAAATTAGGAATAAATGATACGTAAAGTAAAAAGTTCCATTATGAATATGTTCACGTATCGAAGTTAAAATCGATATCGCATAGCTGATACGAGGGAAATTGAATTTTATCGATAAAACGATAAGATTGCTACGATCAATTAATATTATAAATAACCATCTCGCGTTCGTCCCAAATTACTCAGAGTTACACGATATAACGTTCTATCGATGTTATCAATTTCATCTGTAAAACAAACAAAAGTACGATAACGTAGGACAAACCCGTGGCTAGATTAAATCGTAATCATCGCGATAACGATATTTGATGATCCACGAGCCAACTAATTAACATGCGCAGCCGTTGATACTTCTTATACAGTCGTCTCTCGTTTTGTATCTCGACAAGCCGCGTCGAGCTGTTATTAATGCTGGCAAATTATACCGCGTCCGTGTAAATGACATCTTTAGCGTATATGGTCGAGTGTGAATTGCAATTAGGCGCCGGTGGGACGCGATTTACGAGTACCTGCCCCGCTTTCGCGCAAAGTGTTACAAAAAGAGAATCTATGATTTAGTGAGATTATAGTGCCCATCCACAGTATTTATATTTCAATCGTATTATTTTGTATATTTATAAGACAGAATACAGGTGAATACGTTGTTACCGCTTCTTGATCGATTATTTATTCAAAGTCTTCGATGATGAGCTATGTCGGAAAAGATGAAGCTACGGTTACAACGAACTTGAATTTGCGCCAACAATCGAGCAAATAATGGCCGCTTAAACGAATAATCTTCTTATAGGAATCGTTCGAGTTCTCAAATTGTTAACATCTCTCGACGTTCGGGGAGAATCGTTGGAGCAATTGAACGAAAAGAATCGTTTCAATATCCGGAACGGTCGGTGGTCATCAACATCTTGTCCAAGATTAAAGTAAAATTATTCGTGTAACAGGAATCGTAAAATCTCTCGTTAGTCGTTCGATGGTATAGCGGTCGAGAATCCGCTACTCTCACTCGTGAACTAATCATCCAATATTAATTCGACGGATAACAAAGTACAGCCATCATCGCCGAATACCATCCAAGCACAAACGCTACTCGATAGATTCATCGCCGATAAATTATATAAGATACGACGAGGTATGGAAGAAATATTAAACTCGCCGAGTCTTGGACCCGTTTTTTCTTTTTTCCTTTTTACAACGTCCTACGTCCTGTGTATCTCACGATTAACGAGCAAATGGTCGAAATTAATCTTAGCGACTATGAATTAAGCGGAAGTAACCGTCTATCAGAAGGAATGACAAATGACTGTCGAATAATCTCATCGGCTCGTCTCCTCGACGAGGTTTGTCTATTATAATCGATGCGGTTTTCCAGTCGAGAAACACGCTCGTCTCTTTGTTTTCCGGATCGCGACCAACTTCCAGCTTAATCCTCGATCCTGATGAAATCTACATCGAATATAGTTTATCGAAAATACATAATCTTGTTGCCCGTTTATGAATGACGAAGCGATGGTACAAGCTGTGAGCCTATTTTATCATTATTTAAGCCGAGCGTAATGCGATTTTGACGGGCCCTGATCCGCTTACGATAGTTCTTCCTGCCCGTTGCCGGAATTAAAGCGTATTGAATTAAGAAGAGTAACATAGAGTAAGGGATGGGTTGATCGATTAACTTCATTAACGTGGATAGCCGAGAACGCCTGATGACGTCGGCAATACAAAATTTATTCGCCACGGTTCGAGTATTACAACGACTACGATCGTCTCTTTGTATTTTGAAATCTTTTCGCGTCTATATCTTTAGACGAAACGTCGTCCGCGCGACACTTTCCACGAGATGGCTCGCGTACCCCGTTCGGATCAGTCGAATTATCTGAACTTTTAAGCACCTACGAACACAGTCGTTTACTTGACTTTAAAATGTCTCTTCTCGAGTGTTGTCTCTTATTAGTCGTAACGAATCGGCGTAAATTAAATCTCCGTCTATATTTTTTTTATCATTTCGTCTCGTAAATCAAGGCGAGCGTCGAGAGTATGGATCGATGATTCTTGTACTTGACTAGAAAGAAAAAGGGTGCAGCGCAAAGTTGGACGGTTACGCGAGAAGCAGACCGATGATACTGGAACAGTTTCGAAAACGTTTCGAGACAGTTTTTTCGAAAAAGGAAAGAACGAGGATAGAGAAGGGGGGAGGGGAGAGCTTCAGCGGTCGAAACTTTCGAAAAAGTGTCAGGAAGCGAACGGGGTGAACGTTGGACGAAAGCAAACTGGTCGATCTTCGCAGTGGAAAAATTACGGACAGAGACGAACCGAGTAAATGAACCGGGGCTTTTTACGGCTCTCCTTTCTCGCTTGACCGACTTCGAGACTTTTCAGAAGCATATATCAGAACGTCCCGAAGAAAGAGCTCGATAACGAAGACCTCGGGGTTCGGGGAACAATTCCCGCGGCCTCGGTGTCCCCCATTTTTGCCGTGTCACGTCCATAAACGACAGGTTACCTCAAAAAGAAACCGTTTTGTCGTTAAGCGAATGGTAATTCACCGATGATCCCATTCAGTTATTACGAGCGATCGAAGAGGTGATTTCCAAAACGTTGCGAAGACTTTCGTTAAAAAGCGATTATACCTTTTTCTTTGAAGATCGCGTAAAACGTAACAATTCATCGAGCTCCAAGTACACTCGCACATAGTTATTTTTTATACACATGTATTTTTAGAGAGAGAAGAACGTTTGGCAAATGCGCTGTTAGCTTGTTCTACGTTTCTTTTACACATGCGTTAAAATCAGATGCGATCGGGTTACTAGAGAACAGTTTATGCTACGCGCTTTCAATTATATAATACTATTAATCCTTTTCATTTTTATCATGACACAGTTATTAACATTATACATTGTAGAAAACCTATTTTACATTTTATTTCGTTGCTCGGATTCAGATTCAAAATAATTCGAAAATATATTCTTGAAAACGACAATATTTTTAAATGCAGTTAATTCTCTATAATGCATTAAACGTTATTACGCGAGTAATTGCATGCACCGAGCAATGAAAATGAAAAATTATTTCAGTGTTAGCAATCACCGGTCGGTAAATTCCGCGGTAATTTGCCTTTATGCAAATAAAACTCATTTAAATGTACAAAAAGTATGTAAAACGTAGATATTAATAAAAACGGATTTTTGGTACTATCTGGTAATATCGTATTCCATTGATTTCATTACTTATACGATAATACGTGTTCATCTTGGATCGTTCGTTGGCATAAAGATATATTTGCGTCGTAAAATGCGATTAAGTATCTGTCCGTAACAGATTTAACGCCATTGAGATGTTCTTTTCTTGGTAAGTGAGAAAAATAATAAAAATTGTCGCGTGTAAGGATTTTTGAAACGGATATTTTTTACCAATCACGGCTTTCATTAATTGACGTTAAAGACGCGTAAGTTGTTAGCAGCACCGACTGATCAGCGCCTGCGTCAAACTGCCAACATACCGAATAATACGAACGTCCGATACATAACATCTCCGGTACCGTGAATGGAATCCAACTGAACGCATCACGGATAAACAATAAACTTTCAATTTCGATTTCATTCGCTTCACGTTCGGTACTTTTATTTGGTTTATGTGCCGCAATTTTGCGTTACAGGCATTCACGAAGCTACAACTAAACGTCACGGATCATGGAAACTTTTCATGCCTATACACGTGTTTCGAAGAAAGAACGGAAACTGGGTTGAATCGACGAACCGACTACACGTCGAACGATCGGATCACGTATGCGAGATATAAAAATGCTGATCGTTCTACAGATTCTTTGATTCGAATGCGGATACAACGGTTGTGGTAGGAGTCTGCGTTTATCGATACCGCGTTAAGGTAATAGCTTTAATCGGTCCGGTGACAGACAGTGGAATCGTATAAGGTCGAGTAACGCGAAGATAAAGCGAAAATGTAGTACGAAAGCGGTCATCCGATTCATCGTCGAATTACACGGAGTTCAAATCCGCTTGCGCAATTATTGACTTTCGATCGAAACTTTAGCGAATTCGGTTGTGCGAAATTGCCGACCTATTCCGTGCTGTAGTAATTGATAGTACGTGCGTGTAAACGAGACTCGCAACGTTTCATTATTTGAAAATTAGAGAGGCGTTTACTAAACGGGTGACAAAGGTGCGCTTTTGAAGAATTAAATCCATTGTTTGGAGCGATGTTCTTTGGTACGGATAAAGGACTAACGCACACTCGTTACCCAGTCTCTTTTACCTTAAGTTTATTCCATGAAAGATCGTTGCCCACTTATTCTCACGAACGCTGTCGAAGACTACTGCTAATTCGTTAAACGAGATCGCAGATATAATATAACGTGATAGTTGGAGATGCAAGTAAGTGGCAGGTAATGGAAACGATACCATAAAACGATCGTCAATCTCCAGCTTTTATTTTAGTATCAATATAGTATAAAAAATGTTTTCGTTTATTCTTACGTATCGGTGTTTCACTTATAAATACGAGATATAAATATGAAACGAAAAATATCGAAGTCATATAAAAGATGTTCCAGATAAGCGTCGTTTCTCTCGCAAAAGGTAGTACGAAAACGAAATAGTTGATATTTGTTAGTTTCAAAAATCATTGAAGGAATAACGTTAATTACAAGATGTCATTGGTACTCTTACTTTATAAATTGTGCTACCTTTATTTCCACTTTATAAATAAACAGATTCCGCGAATAATGTACATTATAAAGATGTCCTCTGACGAAGGAGCCCTACTAGGTTTCCTTTATTATTAGTCCAAATACAACTGAACGGCGCGAAAGGACGACTTTCTTTCGAATACTGCGTGTTTTCGGCGATATATCTATGTATAAGACCGTGGAACGGAGTGTTGCGGAAATATAAATCATTCGATGCACGATAACTTCTCGCGCAGTGCATAATTTTATTCTTTTCCCTTGTGTTTCTGTCTTTTTATTTATCTTTTTTTTTTCGATCATTTATTAAAACTACTTTGAATATATATTACAATAGAGCGTGATTTTTGCTCGCTTCTTTGGATTATATATATTCAATGTCCGATTGTTAAAACGTAAAAAATAGCTTCATGCATCTTTCAGCGTTTTTATATTATATGGAAGATTTGTAGCTGCATTGTCTAAAATTTATTGTCAACGACAGTGCTGATAAGTAAAGTAAATAAATTTTTAACTTCCAACGTTTCAACGTTGCGTAATACGAATATTTCGCGAAAGGATCCTGCTATTTTCCAAGTATTTGATAGACTTTAGGAAAATTGATAATAGTGGAAGTAAAGTTCGCTGAAGTAAAGAAGACCAACTTTTTCTTTTTTTCATACCGTCTTTATCGTCGAACATCGACCTGTACGTGTACTCTTTTTCGAGAGGAAAACACGTCGGATTTGTTCCTAAACGCGATTTTGATAAGTTCGCGCAATAAAATTTTAGGTCCTACCTTTGTTTTTCTTTTTTCTTCAAGGCCAGTTTGACCGAGCTACTACGAAAAGCTACAGATTTATGAGTTTTCGCTGCTTGCATTATGACTCCGATAATCGTAACAGAGCGAGTAAAAGTTGCATAAACTTCAATTACGCGTAAACGCGATAGCGCGGAATTATTGCAAGATATTTACAATTTTGATAATAAACGTAATCGTACACGCGTAAAGACGTCGTGAATCGTCTAATCTCGACGTCGATTCGATTCTCCAGTCGGGACAAGTAGAAACAACCTGTGTATACAACGCCTGTTTTCCCCGTGTGGTTATTCGTCAGATATCACGATACTTAAACCTAATCTAATCCTAATCTGTGATTCGCGTTAATGCAAACGCTCGGAGACAGCGTCGAGGCGAAAATGCTACGTCGGCGTTGGTGCGTAGGAATTTCGGTGAACGATTCAGGGAAAAAATGTCTGAGCGAATCAAGTACTACTTGGTCGTGTATAGTCCGTTCGCTCGCTCTTGTCTGCATTATTCTTTTACACCTCGTTTGCGTTTAATGAGTCGAATGAACGCGGCAATTTGCGGATCCGGATCACGCCGCACCACTTTCTAGTCCGCGCAACCAGAAACGCGGATCGTATCTAGCGGTAACAGGTCAAGTACCGAGCTTTGTGAAATTACTGGAAGGTTTTTGTGCACGAGAGAATGAAATTGCCTTGCGAACAGAGAGAGGGAGAGAGAGAGTCGAAAACCGTGCTCGTGTTTTCAATTTCGTGGACCTCTTACGTCCGTTCTATTTTGTTTTTATTTCTTCCTCTACTTATCACCGTTTCTGCTTACGAGTAGGGAAAATTTGCGACTTATTCTCCGTGCTCATTTCGTCCAGTGTCTTTGTAATATTCGATGAAAGAAGTACAAGAATAAGAATGTTCTTATCCGTTTCCATTCTTTGTACGTCGTTTGACTGAAAGTAGATGAGAGCAAGTTGGATTTATAGATTCGACATAGTAACAGGGATGAAGAATAAATGATGATCATAACGATAACAAATGAGGTTTGATTCCAGTAATTAATGATAATACTATGCTAATGAAATAGCGGCAGAATGTCATAGTATATAATCATAGCTGTTATTAACGCTGTTGCCGTTAATTCCTAAACTATAAATTTCGTATAGTTCGTAGATAATACTTTCGACATTCTGTCAGATGTACGTATACGTATACGTGTGTAAAGTATGTTGAGCTATCGCGTTGTTCGTGGAAGAGGACAATTAATTTTCTAAAATTATTTTTAATGAAACGAGAGAGGACGTAAAAATGGATATCAAATAATATATCAAAAAATCTCACATTTGTACGAATTCCAAGTCCCGTATAGTACGATTTGCGATAACACGGAACTTTTAATCGTGTTATTCGATGTTTGTTGGTATTTTCGTCCATGTTGCTCTTCTTCGGCATTTCGAAAAGTTCTTAGATACAGATAAGCAATAGTCGGCCTGAAATAAGAAAACTGGGACGACGATCGCGACTTAAGCTACTATTTGATAGAGTGGTAAATATCGATTTATGCAAAGCAACTTGTATTTTCATTAAATCTATGTACGTGTGTCAGTGTGGAAATGTAAGATCGGAAAATGTCCTTCAGGGATTCGCCTCTTGAAAATTCAACTTTTTCTTCGGTTCGTTCTTCTCCTATCTGTATCCGAAAAAGGGATAATATCGATATCACCTGTCCCAGTTGCATAATTCATGCTGTATAAGGGTCTTATTCATATCTGCCGTCCATTTGAGTCGACCATACCTACCAACACCATTTATTCACCCTAACGGATTGAAGGCCACACTTACGACGAACATTTTAAAAGATTCATATCGTTTCGAACGAATCATCGAATCAAACGTACAACGAAAGAACGCGATGCGATCCGTCGTTCTTCTAAAAACTCTCGATAGACAGCGATCGTTCGTTTAACGCCGATTGGTAACGATGGATGAACGTAATCGGATCTTGGATTTATTTTGTCACGTTCTTGTCTCGAGGTGATACGCGTGTTCTCGAAATGCGTAATTGGCCCGCTCGCAATTGCGCGGCAACGGCATCTCCAGGCGTAATACCGCGGTGTTTCGACGTAGAAGCGGTAAAGCAAATGGATAGAAGTTCGTCTACGGTTCACGGACTGGTGGGGGTCCATAATGGGAATAAAGAACGGGTGCAGCGGCACAAGGGCTGGTTAGGGGCAGGGGAAGCGAGAGGGGGAAAGGTAGTAGGCGAAGGCTCGGAAAAGGAGGACGAAATAAATTAAATCGGCACGATTGAAAGAACGCGACTGGTGATCGAATGGCACGCCGCGGCGCAGCCTGAGGATTAATTAATTAAACCGATATTGCGAGCTCGCCGGCCGTTGTTCGATTCCTCGAAAGTCTCGTAAATATTTATCGGCGCCGCTTTATGGCTACGACGGTTCCATAAATCGGTTGCCGTGGCGCTCGATCGTGGAAAACCCTTTTCCTTGGTGGCATGTCGGCGCCACCAGTTGGTCCAAATGATTTTTACCTTTTGGAAGCCGGCCACCGACGTGTGCCGGCAATCGATCGAACGGGATAAGTTTCGCCTCCTACGATGATGCGAAACGTCCGTGGCTCCGGTGCGCTTTGAAATTTACGAAAGCGGTTTCCCTCCCATCCCCGCCCTTTTCGTTCGCTCTCCGCTGGAATATTCATGTTTCCCGTGGCACTAACAACGCTTCTCTGCCCCGATTCTTTGCCGCTTCTACCTCCAATCGAAATGATTAGTTGCCGAGAGCCCTTTGTGACTATTCTTTCAAACGGTCTAAGCTTTTATAGCCCCCAAGATTACTTATTGGAAATACGCGGTTCAATTGGTTTTCTCGCGTAGAATAATCTTGCCCGATTACAGAGAATTATACCTACTAAACTTTGTGGGATACCTTTTATAATACGCGCAAGTATAGAAACGACAACGATATAGCATAGGACGGTTGTCCATTGTTGCTATGATTCAAAGAGAAGCGTTGAACTGAACGGACACCGTTTAAAATAAAACTGAAGAACGATATTCACGGAGCGGTTTGCGCTACGAAATTAATATATCGAATGTTAAACTATATTTTGTCAGTGAAGAAAAATTTAATTTTCATTATTTTCGGGAATTTTGATTAAACCGGTTCTTAACAGTAAGAATAGCATTAAGACATAGCAACAGCAACGTATAAATTCGAAGTTTATTAAATTTATGCGAAAATGGATCTAAATCCGTTGCAAGAAGTTCAAAATGAAGAAATTAGCAGCATTTCAAAGTTAGAGATGAGTTTTCATCGTGTTTTGTTCGTGCCGCTTGGATTTAGTCCCAGCTTGTTTAGAATATGTCTTATCCGCTAACGTAACTTAATTTGTGCGATAAGATTTTAAAAGATCCTCGTTACAGATTCCTCTCTGAGATTTCTGTGTTTTAGAAATAATAAAATCCCTTGAGAAAACATTTTTTTGTATCGTTTTAAGTTGCAAATTTACAAGGAATATCGTTAAAATTTCGTGTGAAAAATAACGATAAAAAGTGTTAGTATGGATATCATTTTTCCATAATAACGATATTTATAAATGTATATTCTTATTAGAATGATTTACAGGCAGTGCAAGTTGCCGCAAATAATGGGTACGTAGATATATCGTTCGCCTAGTTTTATCATAGTGTGTAACCCTATTAAAAGTGAGTACCCTATTATGCAAATAACTTTATTTCTCTTATCTACGTATATTATGTAATCAGGCTGTAGTTGAGGTTATTTTCTAAGTTGTGTTTTCATCTAACAAGGATTATGGGATTGCTAAATATCCTTCTTTAAAGTACATTTTACAACAATATTATTTTATCGTGTTGTTTTAAAATTATTAATGGATATTTATAGAGTTATATTTGTAAAGTTGTTTATATTTTAAATAATAACAGTAAAGCAATTTAATATTCTACACAGTTTACTCTGGCAGGTCTGCTGTTTGAGCTGATAACATTAAATTATTACTACCGAATTGTTTATATCGCTAATTTTAAATTTAAATTTATGTTTAAATGTTTGCCTTTCTATCATTTTTATTCAATTTCCTTATTTGGATAAACGAAAACTCTCTATTATATAAATACTTTCTTGCGAAGAAATGGTTCTGTGATATAAAATATATCCTCGCCATGTCTGTCCTAGGTCTGTATTTATTCGCGTACGATGTCGTTAGCAAGTAATAAAAAGTCGATTACATTTCCCTTACGTAAAAGCTGTTGTACCAACTTATTCGAATATCATCTATCGTAGATTTTCATCCGAACGTGTTTAATAGAATTGTCGATAACTTGTAATATTTCTCACGAACGTATATCATTCTTAGATGGAATAATTTTCAAGCGTCTGTGAGAAAAATCCATTTCTTGATGTATCTATCTGACAAATTCAGGCAGTTTCTCCACGCAGGTCATATTTCACTTATCACGAAATACTGAACTCTACCTTTACGGATTTATAGACTTCGTGATTCTGCAAGGAATGAAATCTAGTTACGTACTCTATAACTTGTTATAACGTTCTCGGCGATATATTTTCTAAGAAACTACGCGATATAATTTCTAATTAAATAAATGGAATAAATTAAAAAGAAATAAAGTTCATAGTAAGAGGCAAAACCATTTCTTGTATTAATTATCTCTAAATACGATCGCAATAACAACAAGAAATAATAGAAAGCTAAAGATTATTTTATTGATAAATTATTAACGTTTGTGAAATATGTATATCGTACGAAATACAGCGATATCATCTTATACTCTTAACCGGCATAAACCTTATATTGCAAGATACGCGTTATACGATACATCTTTTTCTCGAGTCTGTCGTCTTCTTTGTAGAGAAGATATACATTAATATCGCAAGATGTTTAAGAAAACGTTCGAGCTTCGTTTCATCTGCGTTTCATACGAATAAAATGTAGCGTTAAGCGAAAGTTAATCTAGAGAAACGATCGTTCGATCGAGTCATTTTCTCGTTCTGAAGATTGCTCTGCTGCAAACGGTTTGTGCGAACACGAAATACATAATTACACGTGATTATTATTTATCGTGCTGGCGACGAAATCTCCGCTCGATTCAGGTATGACGTTTTGTAATCCGATTTAAGCGACGCAGGTCGAGATAAATTTAAAGCCGTAAATGGGGAAAATACGAGGGTATAGAAGGCTCCGTTATCCCTGTCGTTTCCGGGATTACATCACACGGTAACGTTTTACATCCTCCGAGAGAGTAGCGATTATAAATCCACGTCGTTTCGTTGCTGGTTTCTCACCGACAAAAACTAGTTCTTTCATTAGATTTACTTTTCTTACTACTCGTTAAATCTACGTTTCTTTCGCGTTCGCGTGTCGTCTCAAATTGCTCGTCGCAAATTTCTAAAATTTCCTTCGAACGCCGCCTTCGTTTTCTTCAATTTTTTCAATTTACCGCATCTCTCTGTTTCGTTCTCCAATCGATTTCCCCGCGTCGAATTATCGATCTTTGGATCTTTTGTTTCTGTACGATTCAGTGAAATTACATTAAAATGTTTCATCGGCGGAAACTTACGCCTTAGATAAATACGTATCTCTTACCCAGTATCGGTTTTATGCAGCCACGCAAATTAGTCTTCGAGTAATCCCGACCAAAAGCTCCCATAAACTTAAATTAGTTTTCACTTTTTCTTAACACAATCTTCCTCGTGGGAAATTAAATGTACATTAATAATCTGAAATCTGTGACACAAAATTAACTGCAAACTCCACGGGCAACTTTATCGTCAACACATTATATTTCATTCGCAAATAGGAATTCAAGTTTACGTACATCTATCTCAGAAAATTAAATATCAAAGTATCAAAATACAAAATATTAATACACGCGATACTTAACAAATTCTGCTATATTTTAGAGCTTTGGTAGATTTACTTCCGGTGATCTATTCGGTAATCCGAACGATAGGAAAACAATTCGGTTGGAAGTGGTTAACGTAGTTTTGTAAAACATCTATTCAAGCTCTTTGCTTCAAACCTAATACTAAGAGTAAATTATAATACACCGAGTATTTTTAAAGAAACGTAAAATTCGAAGCAACATAATCAAGGTATAAGTACAATGCTTGACACTCTGGAGAACGCGAAAATATAAAACGGTAAAAAAGTAAATCTTATTCGATAGCTCCGCTATTCGCGAAAAATTCTCCGTTCTCCGAGCGACTCGTAGGAAGCGACTATCATGCTTTATAAAATTCGCAGCAACTGATTTCCACACGCACACACACATTTCAACAAGTATCGCAAAATCTCTCCATCAAATTCTATAGGAAGACCAAAGATGACTTTTCGGCGATCGTATACGAATAAAAAGGATACTTTCGCGTTACCGCGATACATCCAAAGATCGGAATAAAACCTTTATTAGAACACGTGTAAGTCGTTCTATGGGCAAAAGGTTCGCTCCAATAGATTATTTTATGTGCCTTCTCCGACGGACAAACCCCGACCGACCTTTTTGTCAAATTTCTTTATCCGAAACATAAGATCAAATACAGAGGAAAACAGGTCAACAGTCAATATTTTTGCAGCATATTTCACCGCAGGAAGCTTTCACTTGCCTCGATATAAGGGTATCGAATAAACGGTAGCTGTACGAGGAATCGTCTTTAGAAGGGCACGCAGATACTCCTTAAAATCGAATTGCCGCAACTTGGTCGCAGTACATAGTACGAGTAAATATTTGCTTGTTACCTTTATTGCTTACGATGTCCGGATTCAATGGGATTCAGGGACCGCGTATTCTCATTTCGTCACAGAGAAGCGATTGGAAATTAATAGCCCAAAAAGGGCGAAGAAACGTAGCAAAGTCAGCTACCTGTATCGATACTCCGATGATACGAAAGAAACGAATATTCGTTTAATCGACGAGCTTTACAGCTGTCTTAAATGAAGTAGGAAAAAATTTCTATCGGTCGCCCGTTCCTTTTTTCGTTGTATCCATTTGCCCGTGTATCTCGTTGCATGATAACGAAGTTGAAAGACGATAATAAAAATGTAATTAAGTTTCCGCGGTTTCGTTTCAACGATATGTCTCCACTGGTGAGAGGGAAACGTATCGCAGGAAATAATGATTCGAATCGACTAGCTGTCAGACTCAAAAGGGAGAGTTACAATTGTGGTACATGAAACGCGTAGTTGGTAGTACAGTAGAGGTAACGAATTTTGTATCGATGTATTTTAGTTTCACGAGCCTGACGTAATTAGTTTTCAGTAGATGGTGAATTAATTTTCCAGTAACCGTATCGACGTATCTTAATATTAGAGTAATTTCACGGTAATGGAAGCGGTTGATAGTTGCCGAAGCTTTTTCTTCGATCGCGTAACAGATATCTGGAATATTTATTTGTTTGTAAGAATTATCATTATACCGTGAAAAATTAGGTAGGAATCTCCGTGGACATACGATATATGTCGATGTAACGATTAAACGCAACACAGACGGTACACGATAAAACGATAATATTGGCAATCGGCGTCTTTCTTAACCAACAGGCTATAAATTTACGACGCTAAGAAGAAAATTTTCAAGAGAAGAGATGTTCTCAAGATCTTACTTACGTGTCTCTGACGTTTATCGCGCTACCTGGATTAGAAATTTTGTTATTCGAAACGATTTTTTATCATAGTAGAAAATTCAGTAAATCTGGCGTCACGTATGACGCAAGAGACTCGTTTGAAAGGTGAACACGAAACTAACGCGGAAAGTATATTTATACATGGCGAAGCACGGAACGAAGAAACGCGCTCCAAACGATACGCGGTTTCCCGGATCGAAATTAAAATTACGATCTCGATGAAAAGCTTCGCAACATTAAAGAAAATCAGGTCAAACAGATATTTAATTTTTCTCCCTGATATTTTATCGAGTATGTCGTTCAACATCGTATATAAAGGACGCAGAAATAGAATCTTTCCGTCTTCTCCATACGTTGCATATAACTCGATCGGATGGCCAAATATATTATTCGGTCGAGTTTATTTTCGGTGCTATCCTTTTGAAAACTGAAAAGTTCAAACAATTTGCCATGGTTGACAGCATTTTCCTTTTAATTATCGATATTAACGGACCGAATCGGAAGCAATAAAATGCAAATGTTTTGCCTCCACTCGGGCAAACGTCCCCCTTTTCTATTAATTAAAAATTCCCGTTCCCTTTTGCGTTTTCCTTCTCCAAGGCGAAATAATGCTTCGTCTCGATAATAATACAGTAACCTGGAGCACCCTCGAAAGGCAAAACGAGAAAAAGCAGGTCGATGAAGCGCGCGTCGACGTTTGCCAATATGCAAACCGATAGATAGCAACTAGGTCAGAATCGAAACGTTGATCTTCTTTCCGTCAAATTCCGAAAGATTAACTCGTTGGCTGACACGTAGGCGGAACCGTTAGAACATTTCGACGATGGAAAGGTTTAGGGTTGGTAACAATGGAGGAACGTGTCGGGATGCATTACCGGTCGAATGTCACTAGAACGTTTTTGTCGAGAAAATAAAAACACGCCGGTACGTTTCTCGCAATGGCGATGAAAAAGCTTACATGTAAAAATACCGTGACTTTTGCCGGTAGATTAACGGCACTGTACCGAAATTTCGCTATCTGGCATAGAATAGCGGAGCACCGTGCATCAGCTGGAAAACGTTGATCCTCTCATCGTGTTACACATTTCGCAGATAAATATAATACATTTGTTAAAAACTTTATAAACGAATAAAAGTTAAACCACAGCGTGTTTCGCGCAACTGGGGCAGACTGTATCTTCGAAACGGATATGAAATATACATTTGGCATTTATTAACGCATCGCTACATTTTAAAAGTGTAATTATAGCTTCTTTCTTTTTAATGAAACTTTATACTTCCGATTATACGTACTAATCCGAGTGAAACTTTTCATCCTCTATAGTACACGCACATGTATCTCCAAACTACCGAAAGCTTACTACAATTTGAAATTTGCCGACTTATGTATTGATGCGCGTAACAAATATTCGAACGATCTCGTCTTATTTTTATCTTCTTCTCTCTCTCTCTCTCTCTCTCTCTCTCTCTCTCCCTCTCTGCGAATAGGAAAATAATTTGGACACGATGTATCTTTTCTAAAATAAATAATTTAATACGTAGTTTAGAGATCCGCAAGCATCGATTAATAGAGCGATTAAAGTAAAAGAAAGAATTACGACAAACAAAAAGGTGTTACACGGTTGATCGCGTGTTTGCGAAAAATCCAGATTGCTTCCTGCGCTCATCGTCAGAAAAATTTATACCGAGACAATCGTTGGAATTCTTTGCAGCTTGCCGATCGCATCGCTTCGATCGCTTGAAAATTTGATTTTTTCGCCCGATTCTCTCCAATCGCGGGCCGTTCGTGCGTCAAAGAGATATGTCTCGGTCGTTTCTGGCGAGATTGCTTATCGGTCACGCTGGGAACTGCCGCACGCGTACGATTCTCCAGTCCCGTTTTTCCTCTTCAAAAGCCTTATCGACGAAACTCGAGCGTCAAACTAGACGCTCGATCGACACCTCCACAACGGATAGTCTTTTAGCGGGCGCATTTTACCGGGATAAGGCGAGTAATTAGCCGTAATTAGTTGTCCCACTCTTCCAAACCCCGTCCCGTCCGTCAGCAAGCTGTAATCCGATTTTCTGCTTGACAGCGGACGTCGCGGAATAATCGAATCCCACGCCTCGAATGGAAGCCATTAATCGACAGCGGCGAAATATTCCACCTTATTCTCCTCTACTACGCACCTTCGCCCCCGTATTTTGGACTCTTTTTCTTCCATGTTCGTCTTGATCGTAGCTGTCGACGACGCTGTTTAGAAGCTCGTTTGTAAGAAAAACGTTTAAAGGCGAGAAGTAGAACCGAGTTCGAACGCTTACTACCTCAAGTTATTCCAGTATATTCAAAAATTTCACTTTATAGAATTCGATTACTATGGTTAAAGGGTGACGTTTCGTTGCTCGCATTACGCAAACGATACCTGTGACGTTCGAGAATGTATTTATATAATTGAATCGATCGGAACGTTCCGTCTTTGTCTTTATTATTTCGTTGAAGAATATGAAATTTCTATTAAACAGTATTTAGTATAATATTTGTCGTTGTTTCCGATTATCTTCCAGCTATTTGGTAATTTTTTCATTCCCTCGGGGTATTCGAAACTTTTCAGTCAAATTTCAAGCTATTTGCAATATAAGTAGCTGATCTCATCTTAGCGTGTAACGAGTGTCGAAACTCGGTTCGTATAGTCGACCTTCTTTTTTTCGGGCGAGTGCGTAACGAAGTGGAGGGTAGCGATGTTGTTGCAAAAGGAAATTCATTTATGTAAATCACCAAAGACCCGGCCTGTGTGTAATAAAATTTAAGCTGCGCTCAGATGCGTGCACGAAAACCTACACAATTTTTCTGCTTGCCTATTTCGTTCCCTTTTCTCTCTTTCTTTTCGCTCGTTCTCTTCTCCTCTCCTTTCTTAGCCCTTTTCTTATGCTGCCCGCTTTCGACCAACCTCCGACTACGTGCTACTCCGACTGGTGTTGGGTAACCGACAAGCGAACTAAAAAGCGAGGAAATATAGGTTTGCGTTACGCGATGAATGCCTTCGCCAAGTGCTCGCGTAAAGGACACGGCGATATTTTTCGACCGAGCTTCGCTTGCCATAATAATTGGAAAAGTTTATGCCTCTGCGTCGACGCTCGAAGCGCACGTAATTTTGATCCCGGCGTCGTATCGTTTCAATTTTATAAGGTCGGTTACAAGGAATTCATTGCGCGATTAGTATTTCACGCTGTTATTCATCCAGTATCGTAGGCGCTTGAAAGAATGTTTATCATAGCTGTTATCACAGCCTACCCGTTGTTTACGATCATCGACGATCCTTAATTTCTCATAAAAATCAAAATATCCGCTACGCTTCTGGCACACGAAATTTATGTAATATACGTATAATTTTAAGTACATAATATCCGTATTTTTTTTTTCCTTTGTAAATTCTAACATACGTGACTCATTGTTCGTGATGTTCTACGTAAATCCATTACCTACGTTTTTCAGCAACGTTGTTTGCATTTTTTGTTTATAGACCAAAAAACAGCGTGCCTCTTTTCGTAATTTTAGAGGACATAGAGTTGCCGAGCCATTCGTATAATTTTGTTGAACCTTTTGCATAATGCTGTTAGTTGGTCTACCATATGGTAATCGTTTTCCGTGTAAAATGTGATTCTACCATAACATCACGTAATTCCATTAAATAAAGTCTCTTTCTAAATTTTTTTCTAGATTCCGCTGCATTTTTATGCTGTACCATAAAACCATAGTTCTTATATTCTCATATAGTCGTTATATCTCCGTAGAAAGATGGTACGCTAATCATATTTCTCGATAAGAATATTCCATAATACTTTTTTCATTTCCGTTATAATAATACATTATATTTTGCTTTTGTCTCGTCAATATTCTAAATATCGAAACAGACATAAGACATAAACGTGTCTCGTCATTGCCTGTTAAATCTTGAGAAACATTTCATTAACAAAGGACAAGAGAGTATTTGTAGTTCGATTTTCAACCAAAATGATCTAATAATTTCTGCGGGAGGTTTAAATCTAGCACTTGCTGTATGCAGAGTTTCGTGAGACAACATAATCAGCTTTACGCATCGTCTAGACGTCTAATCGTTCCTTCTGTAAATTGACGATGAATTGTTTGAAGATAATTGTGATACCATTCTGTATTAAAGTACGTGATACAGCGTTTAAATAAAATATTATAATTTTAGAATGTTCTATACCGTTGTCACGATGTTGTTACGAATTATGACGGGACTGGAACTATTGTTAATCCGTTGATCGGCACCTACGTCGACTTTCGACTTACCTCCTCGTTTCGATTGCCAATCTCTCGAACACTTTTCGCACAAATTGAACGAACCGAAGCAAATTATGTAAGTACTACCTACATCCGCGTTCACAACGATGTCAAATTTTGTTCCGGTTCGTCCATCTCAGTAATCCGATTTCCCACTTCGATTCGTACGGGCGATACTGAAGGAGCGAGTTCAAGCATCAATTTGAACAAATTGAAAAAAGCAGAAGAGGAAGAGATTTTCATTATCCTTGGGCGTGGGATGTCGGCGCTCGTGATTTCGTGATCTCTCTTTAAAACTTCTTAACATGCTAATACTTTCAATATCTGCCGACACGCTTCCCAATTCCCTTCTCTTCTGTATGTATTACTTCCTTTCTTCTTCTCTTTCCTTCTTTCTTTCTTTCTTTCTTTTTTTTTTACGTTTATTTAAAGGAAAACATTCGATTCTCGACGCTCCTGAAAATTCAAGAAAAGTGGTTCCAATTCACCGACACGATCGACTTGACACTTCTAATTTCCACGCATCTTCCATCTCCACCAGATTCTGACGCGAATGCTGTTTCAGATTTTTAGGACCGCTCCGAATGGCTAGGTCGGTGATTCCTCGCCAAGTCTCGAGGTGTGCGCCAAATTGAACTTTTTTTCCTTGCTTGCTTCCAGATTACACGGATGCCTGTTTCGTTCCACGCCAGGCGCCGAATTGCCTCGCCACGGCTACACGTTCTTCCCGACCTTTTTTCCTTACTCTGTTTCTCGATTTTCCGTCGACGCTTAACGTGCTACGATCGAAACAAACGATTACCGGACTCTCCTCTGTCGACGACACGGCAAACTCGTGACAAAAATTTCGTTTCTCCCAACGAACCGAGTCGAAATTTTTTCCTGCCAAATATTTCCTTTTAAAAGAATGTATAATCATAAGCGTAACTGTACTCGTTCTTTCCAAAGAATTCTCTCTTCACCGAAACAAAATAAACAAACTAAGCGTGTTACTACCATCAGCCGCTTCTAGTCTGCAGACTTGATTAGACGCTGACGTTGAAATTTGCATCTCTTGAGAGTACGGTTTCCGTAGTTACGATTGGCGGCTCCTTTTCGTACACGTTGATCGATCATCGATTCCACGACCGCCTCATAGTTGATGTACGGAAATTCAACAAAGATGGTGGGTTTTCATGACGACTCGGTACCGTTATATCCGCATTGTCCATCCTCCGAGTTCCTCTTCGGGATTGCCTGTATGGTATATACACGTTAACCTACAATAGTCAACTGTAATTTCATTCGTCAGGATTTATTTATTTTCATCGCTATAGTGTCACGAACGTACGTTTTCGTAAAGTATCAAAGTTTAGGCAAATATGGATGATTCAAGAGATAGATTTTGTTTGGTTGTTACGCATCGTTTACACGTTCGTCGCTCTGTTCCAAAGACTCTTTGGCCGCTCAACGAAATCCTGTCACTTCCGTAGTACTTTTTTACGATATGCGAAAAGTCTGCGAAATAGTAGATTTCCATTTTCGTAGTATAAACTTTAACGATATTCTCGAATATTTTGTTAATTGCGTTGTCGAAGGTCTACCGCGAAATCGTATTTATACGTATGTTGGTGCATGAAAGCCGATTAACCCACATAGTGGAGCGAGCAGTAAAGCCAGTTTCAGCTTGAAAGTTGCGTTCTCGTTTGCAGTTGCTCTGCGAAAGTAAATCGTCGATGTATCGGCGTGTTCGTGTTTTCTGCATAGGAACCCTTGACGGGCTTCAAGCCGTTTGCGAATAAACACTTTAAGCGAGCACGAAATTACGGCGCGTCGTTCGTGCATCCCGCTGGCCAACAGTTTGAAAACGCTTGACTTATTGTCACTTTTCGCCGCGAGCGACCATAATGCAATTAAACTCGTGATAATTAAGCTATACCAATGAAACTAGGTGTTTCATCTTTGTTTGAAAACGCAGACGTACACCGATATCGTCGTTATTGTTGCTATCGTTGCTACTCGGCGTACGCTTGACGATCGTATTACGTCGTTGAGTTTTTTATCTTTTTGCCTTGAAACTTGTAGCATACGTATCATCTACATGGTTTTACATCATGGTTTTACAATAAAAAAGTTACGATTCACAGGTACGATGGATAGATGTACGTAATATGTACGCAAGGATGTAACAGATGAATATTATCAACGTGGTAAAAACGTATGTCTGGTATTATTGATTGGACTGATCAAATAATCGGGATACAAACGATGAATTTAATTTTTCATATACTTCTCCAACAATATAAATAGGTATCTAGATAATTTGTTACGCAGGTACACGATTACAATTGATATTGCGATTTTAGATTTCCTACTGGATAATCTATAAAGCATAATTACGATCACAAAGGACCTGTATCTCGTGTAAATTTTAGGAAATCATACCGGAATTAATAATAATATCTATTTGATTATTCGAATATTACAATAATCAGATTGAAATTATCTATTAATTACATCGCATCTATTGCATGGAATAGCGCAGTTTTTTTGGAAAAATCTTAATATCGCTATTTCTACACAGCCATTTTATACGTCATAGAGAAAGTAAGTTAAACATTGTTTTTTCTAATTGGAGAAGAGAATATGAAATATCTCTTGTTGCTCTCCTTCTCCTTCTTCTACTTTCAAAGTACAGAAACTGTATATCGTTACGTAAAAGAAAGAAACAAATAAAATACATTAATTTTTCTGAAAGGGAAGAACGAAGCGAACGCATCGCTTTCTTTAAAAAGAAAAATAGGACGAGAAAGTAGATATATTTTATTGGAAAAGGAAAAAAGCTATTCTTCTATACGTGTATGTATTACCTTCTACGATATATTTTAAAAGTAATGGAATACGTAAAAAGTGTATCTAAAAAACGAGTAAAAAGCAATTTCCTGAAATCCTATATAACAGACGGAATGTCAAAATGTAAACAAGTTAGAGTACATAAGTAGGACAAACAAGCAGCTACTAGTAGTCAGCGTACAGTCAGCAGTCAACAGTTAAACATCGCTGGGCCGGATGTGCTCAAAAGGGAGGATACCATCTCCCTCTCTAAATATTGTTTGGGGAAATTGCCTGCAGTCAAATATCATTTAACAGGCCTGAATATTTTATTCAATTTCCGCAAGGTACAGAACGCGCGGCATTGCGAATTGGCATATCTTTAATTTAAATCTATTATGTATCGTCTTTGATTCAAGTATAGTATATCTCTGGTAAGAACGAAAGTAATTTATATCGGTACGGACGTAATTGTCGATTTCATTAAACGAACGTCATAGAAATGTAATTTATTCCTATGTTTATTACAAAATTATTGATTCGCTCTACTGAATTGTTTACATTGCGCACATGCTCCAGAACGATCGTTTAACTTTTATTTTATCGACGGTCAGCCATGTCACACAAATTTAAGTAACATTTACCTTGTTCCATTTAACAAATATAATTCAATTATCAGACTTTTATAATAACATTAATGGTGCAATTTAATACATTGTAATATTATTATTAGCAATCGGTAGTAATATCTGCGATTATTCGTCGCAGTAAATGTTATATTATAATTCATTTCATAACTTTCTGGGATTAAAAATAGACGTGTTTCTTTTGTCAAAAAATCACGGCTCATTTAACCAAACGGAAACTTGTGCTAACAATTCAAGTACCCAATATATACTCGTAGAATTCAAAGTCACGTTCCTTACAAGTGATTTTTTCCATTATTTTTCAGGCTGTGTCGGATACTACGACGTATCATGGTGTCAAGCGATCGAGTCGATTGTCGGACATTCGTTTACAGGTAAATATTTCGACTCTAATATGCGCGCGTATATTGTTATTACGTTCGGTTATTTCGGACAGCGATAAGGCGCGAAAAAGAAAGATCGGATTTAACGATGTATCATATCGTTATTAATCGTCTCTTCGAGAAGTAACGCGCGTATAATCAAACGAATATCCTTTTGAAACACTTCGAGCGATGCGCTTTCGTCGCAAGCAGATCGAGACATTATTTGCATTTCTTTTTTCCTTGGGAAAGAGAGATTCTCTTTGACGACTAAATTTCGACTCGTTTACAGACTTTACCCCTTGCTTGCCCTTGTCATTATCGGCTAAAAAAAGGAAAGAAAAGAGTCTGCTTTCCATTCACGAAACTGAAAACACGTAAATCTCCTAGCAAACATCAACAGATCGTGTATCGCAGCTTTTCTTTCAAACAGCGACTCGCTCCAAAGATATCTTTGCTCGTAGATTGCGGGCAAGATCCTTTCGAGCAGGTGAAAAAAAGGCCAGCTGTCTAATCGAATCGTCTTGGTGAAACGAGAATCTACGTTTAATCAGCGCCTTTTAGATAGCCTATAGATAAGGCTTGTAATTAGTTACAGACGTTACTTTGAAGCGATGCCGATTCACCGGGCGATGCACCCCGTTCAACTTCGGCCAGGCTTTAACCCGGTGCTGGCGTTTGCACGTAATCCGATTTTCCGGTTGGTGTGCGGGCTGTCTCTCGCGAAAAGCGTGCCCGGCCGACCCGGAGACTGTGGTGTGCCTTGTCATCGTTTAAAAAATGTAACACGTTCCGAGATATCTCTTCCGACCCCCATCCATCCTCCATCTTCTCTGTCACATCCCTTTCTACTCGAAATTCGTTAAAGTACGATCTAACAGTTGCGAAATTGCGCGTGCACGGATACTATACGGTCAGTGAAGAAAGTATTTGTAAGCCCTTTAAAATGGGATAACTATTTTGAAACTCGACCAAACGACTCGAGTCTTTCGCGAGAAGATAGGGGGATTAGTCTACTAGATGACGCGTAAAGTAAATTCTACAAAAATCGCAGTTGATCCGAATCGTAAAGATACTTTACTCTCTTTCTCGTCTTTCTCTATATTTCTAACTTTCTCGTCTTAGTCTATAATGAAAATTTATACAGTACGTTTTCTACATTTATGTCAGTTATATACGTGCTGGAAACTTCATCGAAACCGGTCGATGCAGAAAAAAGCAACCGACAGCGGTAAATGTTGAAATCTGTAGATTTTTAGAGTCATAGGCCAAAACTCGTGAAAAATTGTCATTGATGCCATTCTTAAACGCTCGCAGATCAAATCAACCGATTACCTTATTGTTAAAAATTCTCAAAAAGAAAAGGGCAAATCGTGTCGTTTGGTCCAATTTCAGAAAAACTTATTCCGCTTTGAAAAGCGCACGAATACTTTTTACGCTGACTGTACGTGAATGTTACTGTGAGAATGTAAATACATAGGGTTTAACAGTAAAAACTTTGTAGTTGCATTCTGTAGAACGTAGACGACGAAACAAAGGATATTATACGAGCATAGAAGGCCATTTAAAGATTTAAAAAAAATGTTATATGTGATAAAAATGCGGAGTACAAAGACAACAATACATTTGCACAATGCGCTCATGCGAAATCAATGATCACAATTATTCAAAGATAGTTTTACTCTTTGCGATTTACTGCCTTTTCCATTTGCTAATATTAGTATTCCTGAATACTTTTGCAAAAAAAAAAAAAAAAAAAGGAAAAAACGAGCTAATTGCACCGTTACCGCAACGCATATTAGAACCTCGCAGTAGGAACAAAAGGGAGGTTTAGATCCGTTCTTCTTGCGAAAGGTTTACGGATAGGAGCGGTTTGATTACCATGATGAATACCGTGCCACGAATTATGGTTACGTTTCTGATAGTTTTTACATTTTAATGTTTCGTTACGTGCTTGTTAGGGTCGACATAGAATAACGAGGGGCGTTTTTAGGTCCGGATAAATTCAGAACAGCTGCCGTTGTTGACCACTTTATTCGTTTTGCACAAAAGGACCCGTGAGTGGTTGTACCCGGTGTGCGCAAAATTCTGTTACCGTCGAATATGGTTTCTGCGAGTATTTTGTTATCGAGAGACCATTATCTTTTACTCAATTTTTTCACTCATCTCTCGCATTTATGTTTCTTCTTGATTTCTTATAGCACTATCACTGGCTTGCGTTTATTTTGTATCAACTTTTCGCATTGCTGCATATGAAATTATTGGGATATCGAGTCGAAGTATATATTTCATTCCCGTTTAAATTTTCGTCGTACCTTGTGTACCTAAGTATTCGCCTAATTATAAAGCGTATCACAAAAATTATTATTATCATTGTGAAAGTTACACGGTAAGTTCGATAACAGGTTTTACAAGATGGTATATTCATATTTCATCGCACTGTCCCATCGAAAGAAACACAATGTAAAGAGTTATTTTCTTTGGAAATTTCTAATTGAAATGTCCCTCTGTTTCAAATATTTATCCATTTTATATTTATGTTCCATTACATTTCATCTTTTTACCTTTACCGCGTGCTGAATAATTATGAAAGTTCGTAATAACGTAAAACCACGTCCTGCACGCGCTTTTTCGGTGTTAAAAACATACCGCTGTGATTTAATTCTGTTCCATTTCATTTAACATTAATGTGGAGCATTCTGTGCGATACTTTTCTTTATTTTACGATCATAACGTGCACGACAAATTTTATTAAAATACAGCACGATTATTTAATAAGAGAAAGGATACATCAAGAATTTCAATTCATTTTTACCGCATTAATATCTTTTCTTAATAAATACGATTAGGAATTGTTCTCCATGTTGAGATATTTATCGTGCGCGACGATTTATTACGTTTTATTTTAAAAAGCAACGAAACAAAAAATTTTCAAATTCTGAATTTATTTTAAATCTGCGATGTTACACGCCTTTTGAAGGTTCCATACGATACGACGAAGAGTCGCTGCGGTTGAGTTTTTTGGTTCGTAATACGTTACAGTAAAAATTCTTCGTAAGGTTCGATCGCTCATAAATATTTCGCTATCCGATACATAAATAGCCATAAACAATTACAGATATCGGTAAGTGTAATAACACGATATATAAGAACAGTTTTATACTATCGTTCAATTTTAGATCTTTCGTCCTTGTTACTCGATTTATTTTATTCTTGCCCTAGTATTTATCGAATAAAGAGAACTTCTTGCGTTTTTCTTTTTCTTCGTTTCCTTCGTTCTTCCTTTTTTCTTTTTCTCTCTCTTTTTTTTTCTTTTTTTTTAATTGTACAATCACTTTAACGTTTTCAACATTGACATCGACCATTTCCTTGATACGTTGTGCATTATAAAGTTCCGTTAACACGAGTAAACAACGTAAAGGGTATTGTTAAAAAATTTCACACTTTTCATTCTGGTATCTGCGGCTTGTCAAAGCACGGTCGTCTCATATGAGCGGAATTGCGTTTCACAAAAGCATGAAAACGGAGACGCGGGCGAGATACAGAGAGAAACAGACAGAGAATGAGAGAGAGAGAGGCGTTGCAGCAGAATTCGCCATCGAATCACTTGCAGATTCTATCCCAAATTTCCCTCGGTTTCGATGAAACCGAGCGTTTGTCAATCCTTTTAAATAAAACTATGCTTCGCTTGTTTCCCGCTTTCTAAAGTAATCAAACATTTCCAGTGTTTAACGTTCCAATTTTTCCTGAATTAACGAAGCTCCGGTAAAATTCACACGAATATCCATGAAACCTGTCGCGTATAAGACGGAAAATTAAAAACATATATTTTATAAGTAATTCTATATTTAGTTCCGAATCAAAATTACATTTTAGAGAAATTCATTGACCATTTATACGAATTTTTAGAAATTTATCCATCGGTCGCGTTATATGCATTATGCAGCGATTTCTCACGTGTATCGCGCGAAGCGATCTTCTGTACCTATTTCGTTTACAGCATCGTAACAGCAAAAGTGAGTTTCATATTTTTTGAACTTGCCTGTTACGAACCCGTGCTATTTGAACTTTACATTCTGGAACCTGCAACTTCTGAACTCTACAATTTTCAAACTTGCTACTCCGGAACTTTGAAATTTACTGGATTTAATGCACTTTACAAAACACGATGGTTCGTAAAATGAGGCGTAAAAACTTGCAAATATTCAAACAAAATATTCCACCTGTCCATTATGTATTTGTTAATTCGAGAGGCGGACTTTCTCACCACTTTCTAAAACTTGTTCAGAGTAAATGAAATATCATACAATTAATTTAATTACACAGCGAAATTGTACGAACTTCATAACGATATTCTGTTGAATCGTTTGCGTCGGTGGAGTGTCATTTATCGTTTTATATCGGTGATCGTCTGGAAATACCAAAAACAATCGTCGATTTTACTGTACATGATATTTTGCTGAAAATACATCGCTTACATGTGTCGGTATTTGTACGATTCGACGTCACGAGTAATTAAATTCCCTTTGCAAATAATATAATTTGACAGATTACACATACAAGTAAAACTTATGTTTTCAAACATAAATAAATATATTTGATAACACAGAACCGTGTAAACAAGTGGTTGCACGAGTTAATGCCAATATGCTCCGAGTAATACGTAACATTTGTAACAATCGTATCGCAACGATTGTAACGATTACACGGAACGTATAAATTACGTAGAATTGCTGCTGTAATAATTGTGCGGATCTGCGTGTGCGTTGTTTTGAATATAAATTCCAAGGACAGTGGTAATAAAAAGTAATTCGTATAATATCCTACACAGAAAGAGAAATTACACATTAGAAATTTATGCAATGTCTTTTCGTCAGAATTTTTCCCCCTTTTTCTCGGTCGGTGCTCATCTTCGTCTTCTTGCATTCGAAGAAAGACGCATATCGAACATTTTTGTTACCGATCTCGAAATTGTTTCTAAATAAGTATCCGTCTATCGTCGCTGTACATCATCGCTCAGAACTTTCCTTTATTGCACACGGCATCAAAGTCCGAGCAAGAGTGGCGCAGTTCGCTACGTTGCAACGCAGTCAGTCTCAAGGGAGTACGGCAAGGTTCAAACTTGTTTTCGCGTCATGTACTCTCGAGGATCGTGCGAGTTTAATGTTTTTAGCGTTACGTTGGTTTCAGTAATCTCCGCATCACGCCCTAATTTAATCTTCCGTTACCTACAAACAAGAAATACGTGTATAGCGCGGAACTTTTATCGATGCTATCGAAAAATATTACACCAACCATAGGATCGTTGTCTTACTATTGATTATACGTCGATACCGTCAATCTTCAAAATTTTCCATACAGTTGGTTGCGGTTTAAATAAAAAGCAAAATAATTTTGACTAGAAATTTCTATAATAGAGCTTGTAACTGGACGTCTCGTTGCATGTATGTACCAATACTTGATTTCGCGATGCTGTAAAACCATGCGCTACCAACGCGATCATTTATTATTAACGGGAAAGTACAACAAAGGGGCATATCGATTGAAGGGCTCGAAATATGTCGTAAATTTTCAGCGTAATGGTTGTGCGCGAAAACGACGCGTGCAAATAAACGCGTATTACTCTGGTAATGGAAACGCCGCGTCGGATCGATGAAACTGCGACGAATCGGTGTTCTCGGCTGAAAAATATAAGCTATAATATTGCCGAATCTCGTGACAGCTGTCAAACGGTGACGTCTACAAAGCGAGATACGACACGATTGCATTTTCACGAAACGTTTCGCGGATAGGAAACACGGAAGTGTCGAGAGCAGAGAGAAAACAGTCAGTTTCTTATTCGAGTCCTACGTTCCGTCAAACAACTTGCGAATCTAACGAAAATATTTATCGCGTTGTTCCGTAAATAAGAATTGACACGTTAAACCAATAAATATTTTCCCTCGTACGCTTCCAAATTACCGGCTGATTTAAAATAAACAGTGAAATTTACTTATTTATTTCGTTTTAGGATTAACGAATACAGCAGCGTGCGATCCTCGCGAAGCTGGGTGAAAAATGTTCGATTAATGTGTATACATATATTGAGAATGCTGACAGGTGTGAGACGAGATAAAAAATGATATACCTACATATTCCGAATGAGGGATTCGCTTCGAAATTTGAAATTTTGATACTACCTGACTATATTTCATTTTATCAATGGTTTAAAACTTTCCATTTTTCTGTTTCAAAAGCTTTTCAAGAATATTTTCTGCATAAATATTCTCCGTTAATATTAATCTTTGTTACCACTTCGTTATAAAATAATTATTATAACGAGAAACCGTGTCACCGTACATACATATTTATTTAGCTAAAAATATCTTTTAGTGGTTTTGTTTGGAATTAATTATATGGAGTTTGATATCATAGGAGACGCATACACATACAGAATCGTAAATAAAAGATCCGTGCTTTCCTTTCAAATATACGCGTTTCGTCGAAAAGTTTGCACAGAATGCGTATAAAATGTAAAAAAAACGACAGATCGCACGATCTTCGCCATTCTATTTTTAGCAACAGCCCTTCGAGAATATCTCGAAGGAAATATTCGAAAGTTATGCACGATCTTAGATCAGTTTTTAGGGTCAGATGCGTTTTAAACTTTGGTGACTCGACTTGCTAAAGTCATCTAATACGAAACTTGGTAAACCTTCGAATCCTCCAACTCAAAAGCCTAGATTTCTTCTATTCGTAATTCTCTACACTACGGAATTCGACAGACGTATTTTCAATTTTGCTAAAACTTTGATCGCTGTAAGGCGAACTAAGAATTCTAATAATAATAATAATAATAATATTTCTATTTCTCGAATACGTGTAAGGATTACACTTATGCAGTTAAGAGAAGAAATACAAAAAAAAAGAAACTGTATTTCTATAAAGAAAAATCTTTATTTCGGATTAGAATCGCTCAACGACGGAGAATCGGTTAAATTCTATCCAAATCGCCAGACCGTTCTCTAAAACGAAAAAAGAAACTTCCAGTTATAAATCGCCTTTTCAGTTATATCCGCTGTTTTTACCGACAGAGAGTAGATCGAAAAGAGACCGAGACTCCGGGTATTCCATTCAGACGTTCTTTTTTTTTTCTTTTTTTTCTTTTTTTTTTTTTAGTTTGACAAGCCAGCTGCTTAAATTCGGTTTAAACCACGGATAAGCATCGCGCCATCCCCGGGAAACTTCGTTTTAATTATACACTATTTTAATACAGTCTGCCTTTATCGGCGATGCGAACTTTCCTGTCGACCGGACGAGTTTTTATCAAAGCTTCTTCTATCTTGCGAAGCTCTTAAATTCAGCGACTCGCCGTTGACGCTCGCCCGACTTTTTCCCCTTTTCGCGAAAACTTCCGCTTTCTTTTGCCCCCTTGCCTTTATTTTTCAGCGCAATCGTCCCTGTCGCGGAGGATTAACGCTGTTAACCGAACGTCCAAAACTTTAACTCGTATACGTAAAATTCCAGCCAGTCGGCGAATTTGTTCCAAGCGAGATCTCGGCGAAACGATGTAACCGTTGCAAACGCTTTGATACATTTCTTACGAGCGGAACTGTCGTCGCGTAACGTCGCTTTTCCATCCCTTTTCGCGCTCGTCGACCTACCAAATTGCCTCCGGCAAGTTATTTATCGCGAGATTTCGCTAAACACCATCGATCTTCGACTCGCGTACAACTCGATTGACCGCGAACGTCGGCCCTCGAACAGTTCAGACGCTTTCAGAACGATTAAAAGCCGATATTGAATTCGGTCCGTTGCTCTACTCGAGTTCCGGCGAAACTTACACGACGGTTAATTTTCAATCGATCGGACCGCGAAACGGAATAAAACCGTCCGATTGTGGAGAGAGCATCGGCTTGGATGGCGCGGATCTGCCCGTGAAACGTTAAGCTATCCTTTCTCGCGACGACTTTGATACCTTTTCGCTACTTGCACGCCGCTAAACCAAACGGCGCGTCCATCGATCGACGAAGGAATAAAGCACGTTTCGATCTCGGTGAAATTCGTCAAACGCTTTGTCGAAGCTGCAACGGGAGTGGATCTTCGCGCGCCACTACGACTCTGCTCACCGGAATTTCGCCTGGAAACGAGAATCGGAAGTTAAGGAAACCGGTGGAAATTCGAAAAATTCTCTTGATCCCGTCTTTCCAAGGAGGAGCAACTTGCAACAACGTCGTGGCTTCGTAGCGTTTCTCTTTGAATGGAACGCGATTTTTCTATAATTTCACTCTATGCGATTTCATATCCATCAAACCGCAAATTAATGTCTATAAATTATTTCGTTATTCGCAGGCGAACCTGCGGAAAGTTTCCCTTACTCGAACAATATTTCTTCTATTTGATTGGAATTATTTTATTAAAGCTATATTTCGTGGAAGTTGTATCTATATATACGTCGCTGTGAATAATTATCGATTCGAACACATCTTCCTCGATATTTCCAAGAAACCGCCGATCATGCCTGAACATGTTAAATGAAATTCTTTTTGTAAAGGGTAAATCGAACGCTATAGAATACCAGGAGATGGTACATGGCGAATTATTGCCTTTCGCAATTGAAATAAAAGACCATTTTTCTCCCTTCATACAGCTGCCACTACAAGACGTGCTTTTAAGATTTCGGAATAGGATTATTACCATGGCTAGTATCGAGTCCCGAACCATTGACCCGAACTCGATCGAGAACCTGTAGGAAATTTTAGCAAGAAAAGTTTACGGTCAAGAGAAGCCACCTATAGAAAATATCGGTGAACTTAGAAGAGGAATAAGATACGCGTGGGCGAATATTCTTTATTCGCCAAAACGAAACTGCGAGTAAGTTGGTGGATAGTGTACCAACAGACTAATGAAAGTAATCGAAAGTAATCTTTTCACAGGCAAATACACAATTTCAGGAGAAGATTTCCCGTACTTTGAAAAAAGACAATTTTGCTTTGTTATATACCTTCGGTGCTGTTTTATATTATAATGTGAAATTGTACGAACGATTTTGACAATTTTTCTTTCAATATTACGAAAAATATCTGCATGCTACGCGTACCGTTATGGTTTACGTGTCTCTTGGTCGCAAACATAGCGAGCCTTCAGGTGATTACGTTGACTGTTAAGCAACCTAACTGCTATCCGTTTGGCGCAAAACGAGCACCGATATGAAATTTCCAAAATAAAAGAGGCGCCCTTTTAGATGCACGTAGACTAATTGGTACGTGGTACTAACATCGATTCGAATAAATGGCCACAATCACGGATCGGGTGCTTGTCTCTTCGTGCAAGTTGAAAAATACAGCAACCTACGATATAGCGGTAGTGACTTATTAAATTGTAACGGAATATATGCCGCTGCAGCGTTTCTCGCGTAGAACGGCAACGAGGATACGAAAGAAGCGAGCCAACGGAAAAGAGCGAAAAATACGTTCTCCACAGTCGAACAAGTTGCGAGTATTCTTTATCGAGATCTCATAGATACGGAAAGTATACTATGTTTATTATCGCCGATAGATATCTTTTAGCAATGTTGCGAGAATAATTTATCCCTTATCCCTTTCAGTTACTGATACAAGCCCAAGGACTTGTATCAAGATATAGTGTCCCGTTTATGGCCGTATCTAGCTACTTTTTTTGTCACAGACGAGAAGATGCGACCCTCTTCTTTTTTCCACCGCCTTCGAATCAGGAAAGTAATCCTTCTTAAGCTGATTGAAACGTTTCCTGCCGACGGAAGGAAACAGCCGCCAGCAAAGGAAACGTAGCATGTTTTCGGTACGAAAGGGGCATTTAATTGGATTCTGTGGAAAATTTCTGTTGATTTTATTCGAATAAAAGTATAAATAATTAAACAATGAAATAAATAGAGAATTGTATTAATTCTTTCGCTTTAGACGTCGATGACATCTGAAAGATTTAAAGAACAGTGTAGTAGCGATTGAATAGGTATCGATATCACCAAGTTCATTTTTTAACAAAATACCACTAAAATCTTCGATTCCGTTCAACTGTACGTAGGTATGGAGTTACGAATTTACGAGGCTGCAGCACGGCCGATATTTTATGTAGAACATTTACAAAAAGCATAAAAGAAGAGAAAAAGTAACTCTCGGCTCTCGTAGCAAAGAGGGAAAGAGCGTTCATGCGTTTTGGTTGACGTCACGAAGCAACGTATGTATATTCCGTGTTCGTCGACAGAGCGTTTCTTTCTTCTTGTTTTCTCGCTTTCCACGAGACGCTCTACGAAATGCAATCCTGCCGTCGCATATTCTGTCACACTTTGACAAACAGCTGGTAAGAAGCGAATCGCGATGTACAGAATGTTTCGCAAAACGTTGTAAATTCGTTACGTCGAATTATCTTCATCGGCAACGCGAAAGAAAGGTCTGCACTTTTGTTAAAGACGCTTTATCTTTCAAGCAGCGAAAGAAAAAAGGGAATATCGAACGGAATAATCAGGGTGTATGCAAATTGCAATATACAGCGGGGATACAAATTGTTATTTACCTTATTTATTTATGATATCTGTGATTATCAGCACGCGCAATTAATGTACTTTTACGGAAATGTAAATAGAAATGGTGCAAATCGATATAGTTGGATATCTCTATTTTCATACGTATATAATTTTTCAAAAAAAAAAATGTTTGAAAAGCTCTCGTTGATACGTCTTGTATACCACTTGGAAGCGAAGACGACCTGCCAAATTCTTGCTCCTCGTAGCCAGAACTTCTCGAAATATCGAACAGCCTCTCGTTGGCTGTTGAAACGATATTTCGCCCCGCGAAGCTACGGTGCTTCGTCGTTTGTTTTATCACCGTACTCCCCCTGGTCCTTGGCAGTGACGAGTTGTCGATAACCTCTTCCTTCTCGTTTTCCTTTCGCCCACTTCTCGCCTCTCGCTCTCTTTCCTTTCAAACTTGCCGCCCTTTTTACCAAAGAATTTATCACCCCGTTTATTCGTCACTCCCTTCCTCGTTCTGGTGAGAATTTCACTCCTTCGTATATATAACAAGATCATAAACGAAGCATGTATATCGATAATACGCCGAAAATTTACCTTTACGCGCGTTTCTATCTTTACAACCTCGTACCTACTTTCCGTATGACACGAATAATATCCTCAATTTGTTTGAAAATTTGCATTAGTTAATGTGTCGAGGCGCACTGACTTGCGATTTTTCGTCAATCGAATATTTCTATTCCGCCGATTCGAAGATGTACTAATTTCTCTTGATAAAATTCTTTTACGAATGAATTCAGTTCACTGATAAACTTAAAGCATTCTATAAGCTACAAAGAGAGAGAGAGAGAGAGAGAGAGAGAGAAGCGCGAGATGGATAGCTTCTTTTTTTCTTTTTTTTAATTTAATCGTATATTTTTATAACGCATTATATTTAATAAAAACAAAGATTAAATATAGCGCATGTTTGGTGGAAATATCCAAGCGATTAATGCTTAAATTCGTAACACTATTCGCACAGCGCTACTTTCCCGATTCGTTAACTTGTTTCGCTGAAGCGAAGCGAAAATATATTTCTGCGCGTGACGTTACCAGCGTGGACCGAGAAATGAACACTCGGAATATGAGAAACGAGTATCGCGGTGAAGAGATTAAACAAAATTGCAAATTGTGAAATAACAGTCTGCGGTTTCTATTTCTGACCCCATGCCCCACTTTCTTCAGACGTATATTTAATAAACTAGTTTTTATATCTGCAATCGATTCGAGAAGATAACGTTACGACGATCTACTTCCTTTGAAACGCTGTATTCGAATTCTACGCGAACCGTGTAACATATTAACTCGGAGCGAGGGCATAAAAGATTTTAAGAGACTGTCGGAAAAGTGATTTAAAGCGAAAAATATAACAGCATCCTGTCGGAAATCCGTGAAAACGATGCCACAATTATTCTATAGTCGTAATTACAATCGCACGATTGATAACTCCATTACACTACCGTGGCACGTTCACTTATAAATCTAGTTTGCAGGTTAATTGCATAATAAATAGAGTTCGCAACAATGCTGCCTGTCGATACTATGTCATGGCATTCGCCTCGGTAATTACGGCTTCTATCGATAGAATACATCGAGCAAACGATATAACCGGACGAGCAGAAAAATCCTTTCGCACTAAGCGTTGCTTTACGTTGAATTACAATGGGCGGAGGAAATCGTTGACGAAAAAAAAAAAAAAAAAAAAAAAAAACGGTCCGAAAGACGAGCCGGAAACGAGGCGGTTTCGACTCGTCGGTGAATTAATCGTCGAAAGTTGATGACGTTCGAGCCGATAAGCGGGAAAATCGTGGCAGAGCATCGCTTTCGTGGGTGGAAGAGTGGTAATGACCTGTCATAACGAGATACAAGGAGAGATAGCTTCTCACGAGGGTCCAGTTCCGGCCAACGAAGGAAGGGTGCATCGAAACAATGAGAAAAGGTGAGAGGGGCGAAAATACAAAGTCACGTGACGGAAAGAAATATTCGGCGTAGCTTCGAGGTTCGAATCGTCGAGGTTGCAAAAATCGTCCCTTCCTTTTTTCTCTAGCTTGCTAATTACTTTGTTTTGGTAACATCGTCTCGTTAGCCTGTTTAATAAATTCCTCGTGCCGGTGCTATTTCTCTGCAAATATTCGTGCATAAAGTACGAAACGATGGCGTTCCCGTGATGAAATATATTTAAATAATAAGTGGAAAAATTTAATTTCACGAAATATTATACTTTGCGTAGCATTCTTCGTGGTGTTACGATACGAGATGTTTGCACAATTTTTTGTTAGCTTCCCATTTCGTTATTCTGATTTTCTCGCAGAGAACGAGTCGCATACATTTTTAATTTATAACGAACAATAAATAACAGATATCGAACAATCGATAATTTGGAAATGAAAGAATTAAGGAACAGGTGGTATCGGCTTACATCATTAGGATACATGTTATACCGTTAACGTATTGTAATATTAAATGATAATGAATTGAGATAAATGAAACATCACAACGCGTATGCACATAGCATATCTCCTACGTACATTTTCTACATTACTGCGTATCACATCGGCATAAATATAGACATTTGACTTAGAATGCATTCGTCCCCCGTCGCTCGTTACAACTTTTCACAGAAACTTTTTCAACTTTTTCAAAGAAACTGCTTTGTAACGACAAGCATGTGCTTACTCGTCGTGATCCGGTATCGCGATCAGGCACACCTTCTCCCTTGTTAAAATTTTCTTCCTCGTATCTGGTTACCGGTGCTTGTCCGACGTTGTTGACTAACGTTTTCCCGTGTTTGAGTTAAATCTCGAGTCAACGATACCAACACAAATATTATATAACTATCATTACTTCCGCATATATCCAACAGTTAGGAAAAAAGAAACGCGTATTCAAACATTCCATTCGGCAAATCTCATCCGTGGACAAACATGATCCCGCTAAAACAACGTGCAATCGCTAGTGACAGGAGAATCTGAATAATATTCTAAACGCGTGACGCGCGTTGGAAATATAATTCACGGAATTGATCGGAATTTGCGGCCGCGGAGGGACAGATATGCAGGGTGGTTCGCTTCTAGCTTGAATTATATCAAGTATCAGGCTGGATTAATTGACGTGTACCCAACCTAGCCGCCAAAGTGATTCAACTTGCACGAAAGCGAAATTTAATTTCGTCCCGAGTCACGACTCGGAAATATTTATGTACGATCGAAGCAGCTGCAACGGATTTCCTCGGTTTATTGTCTAGCGTCTCCTCAGGATAGAAGCGTGGGGTGCGATGTGTGTCGTCGCATATTTCGCTTGGCGCGAGCTACCGATACTTTCGTATCGACCGTTTTTCGGTGCTTCCCTCGCCGAAATGTCACACGTCCAACCTTCTCGTAAGCATGAACGGTTTTTCGTCGACCAGTTTCGCAGTTCTCCTGATCCGTGCAAAGATATTTCAGACGTTTCATATATCGTAAAACCTGCGAAGGCAAATCTGATACATTTGCATTTAAATCATTCGTTTAATTCTTGCGTCGATATAAATAAATTTCATATAGAAATATCCCTTCCTCGGGATATGCCGAGGAAGGGATATTTCAACAAAATTCTAAATGTTAGTATAAATTAGGAATACGGAATTGTCGATCTTATTTATTTTTTCCTAATTTTTCCGCAACAAACGACGTTTTTGCCTTTTCTTCTGCGCTTGAAGCATCGGCATAAAATTTTATTGGAAATAAAGGAACGAACTTGCACGCCATTACTTCGTATCGAACTTTGTATCGAGGATTCGCTTTTACGGAGATGACGTATAAAAATAAACTTCGCTCGATTCTATTAGTATTATTCTGTATACAAATTGCGTCCAAGTTTGTACAACTTCTTAAGCAAGCCCGATCCCAAATATACTTGCGTACAAATTTTTGAAAATGACATAACAAGGACAATGCCGGACATAGGGTGTCGCACGTGCGAGAGTCAGAGGGATAGGCAGCTTTAACAAATAAATAGCGGTCGGTCGCGTCTCGAGCGAATAAATTCGTCAAGGTTAAATTACATTAGGTCAGACTGGAGGATTCGTAGCATGAACGTAGGGTACCGCATTCGCGGCAAATGCAATTACACCCCCTTTGATCGCGATTATAAAATGGCAAATCCGGGACGAAAAAAGAGGGAAATCCGAGGGCCAGATTGGCGGAGTAACGGGCGGCGATTCGGCGAAGCCAGGCGAAATGTATCGCTTTTAGCGGCACAAAACGGATTTGTGACGTTGTTTTTCATTCTCATCGGAAAAGAAGCAACGTGCCATTTCCCTCGAATCCATATCCGGACGCTTGGCTCGACTATCGGCCAAATGTCGATAGACTGTTGCCTGACAGTCGGAATACAAACGGGGCGACGATATTGCCATAAAAATACCGGTACTCGTGTACAAAGCCTCTCCTTACTTTTTCTTCTATTTTCCCCTTTTATCATTCTCTCGCGCACATACACGAAAACACGTGCCGTTTCGCTTTCCTACGCCGGTTCCTTCTTCCCCGTGTTTCATCGTGAATAATTGCCGAGGTTCGAGATTTCCAAAAATTTTTCGACTCGTGTTTGACAGATTGATTCCTCGTAGAATAACGGATGCATCGAGAGTGCAACAGAGACCGTGTTTTAACCGGTAATTAAAAACGACACTTTGATGTCCTTTTTTTCCCGCCAATCGAAACGCGTAGTTTGGTTAGAAAGTTTATGCGAGATTGCGAAAGTTTCAACAGCTTTGCTTTCCTCGACACCGGCAAATAAGTTGCAAATTAGGTTAATTAAACTCCGGTTCAAGTGCGTGGCTTCTTTTTTTTTTTTTTTTTTTTTTGGAAAAGCTCCGAAAAAAAGTTATCCCCTCGAATAGACGTCTTTTCATTTAGTAGGACATTTAGATGTCGATGTTTGTCGTTTTGCTATCACTGGCCGATGCGAGTTCAAGTTTCCGCGCTCATCTTCAAAAGCTTTTAGTAAGAAATGTCATGCTATAATTAATGCATCGTCGATAGATACGTTTCGCGTTATTATTATTTATTCGTGTATTAAGAATGCGAATAACGTACAAGATACGGCTTATAATTTCTGCCCCGTTTGTTGTTGCGTGGATTGCAAGTAGATCGCAATAGCAGCATACACGTCACGTGTCTCCTTAATCTCGCATGATTATACATTGAACGTAATATGTACGTATAACGAGATCCCGGCTAACGATATAAAGCTGTTGGAGCAATTCTTACATCTTTAAAAAACTTATCTGTTAACGGTTAACAATGTCCTTTTCTTGTCTCATTTCTTTCTCTAAGCGATGCAAGTTAATTTGGTGAATTCCTTAAAATTGCTGCGCAGGCAACTGGAGATTCAAGAAAACTCGAAAGATGTAATAATTGGCGCGAGTAACTAACACGATTCGTCGTTTATCGAACGGTATCAAAGCGCGACTAAGATTCTCGCGAAACGAGGGTAGTTCGATTACTACGGAGCTAAATAGCCCTCGTCATTCGCGAACACTTCGTTCAAATCACGTTTTATAGACGAACGTTGGCAGATTTGTGGCGATCTCGCGAAATTATACGTGCTCCCGGAACTGTTACACCCGAATGGTTTGGTTAAAACGAAAATCCGAGCCGAACTATCGACGTGGCTTTCAATCAACGAACGCATTAATGTTTCAGGCGATCTGCAGCGAGAGAAACAGCCGGGAAAATGGGTCAAAATTGTTATGATTCGCCGGGCGATTGTTGCCATTGTAAATGCAAAGCTTTTTAACTTTTCGAGACGTTGGTTGGTTGGTTGATTCGCTCGGTTGAAAAGAATACATTGAACTTGATCGAACGAAAGTCGAAACTGTGCACGCAGACGCTTAATTGTTTAACGAAACCAATGATATCGGTCGTATTTTCATTCGATCGTTCGCGGTTCAACGCGAAATATAAACGCCGGCAAAGACGCGAGACTTGCTTTTGATATTTAATCGACTGCAGATATTTTTTTTTAATAAAGCTCGTCGTTCTACTTTTAATTAAATTTTTTCCTCGGCGTCACACTTTCCACGTTATTCTTTTACACGGCAACAAATTTTTCTTCCAGCGAAATTACCGAACTAACGTTACACAGGTATCTAAAGGTGCAACAATTTTTTACTTACGATCGACGTAAATGTTTAACGAAACGAAGATCGTTGGCCGGCGACGGAAAGCAAAATTCATCGCTTGAAACGTAGAAATTTCGTTTTTGCCGCCATCGATGGCTAACAGAGGTGTGATAAACTCGGCAGTCTCCGTAGGATAAAATAGAAATTACTTTTTAACAGTTGCCGGAATCGATACGTTTGACGGAGAGTTTAAAGTCTAAAAGAAAGTTTGCGTCGTTGCCAAAGTTTCATGCACGGTTTAACATGCTACAATAGGTGTACGTTCCCTTCTCGCGAAAAATGTACCAGGGGTATGACACGGGTAAGGTTTGAGTTCCGTCGGAGAGGATTAGAACCTAATTAGCTGGTAACTGAGTAATTAGACATAGGACAGAATTATTTACACGAGCAATTAAGCTTCTAAAGTCAGCTTTATGAGAATACGCAACGTCCGCGTCAGCAATATGGTTTAAACTTTGCACATTGTTAACGCGAATCTTGTGGATCGGTATGATATTAAATACGCAAAGTGTGCCGTAATTAACAAATAGTTAGAAAGCTACTTTCGCAACTGAAAATAAGGCGAAAATAAAAAGACAGAAGATGCGTTTTAAGCGTTATTTGCTAGCTATCGATTCGATTATATTAAACGGTACATTCTTACGATAATATAAATAACGAACCTCGCACCTCTACGTAATATACCGGTAGACGTGGCGTACATTAACCGCGTGCTAAATTTGTGCCAAATCAGTAGCTCGAACGTTGTGCATTCACCCTCATTAGCAGTAACCAGGTTTCGAATAATCTCCAGCTAATCAGTTAACGTCTTATGCTTCCATTAGATTAGAGTCAAATTACACAGCATCAAGGAGCAAGCAATCGTCGGTCACATATGCTACCTACCTGCCATTTAATTATACATGTATGCAAGATGCATTAAAATCACGTGATTTTCTATTACTCTCTCTCTCTCTCTCTCTCTCTCTCTCTTTCTCTCTGTCTGTTTTCAAACCACGACTACATACGGATGTACTTGCTAAATTTTGTCGTAAAACCAATTTTCCCTGTTTACACTATCTGCGCGTTGTTCGACAAATACCATTTAAGGATCTACGAATTCTTGAGTCGAAACACTATTATCTTGTCGAAATAACGAACGATACCCATGGGTACAAGGAAAACGTAGCTCCTCGAACATTGAAACATTCGTCCAAGAGAAAAATATTCACGTGTTTCGCTCGTTCGGAGTAAATTTGTGACGCGGCGATTTTTTTTATCGAAAGTCAAATAAAGAGAAAAGAGAAAAAATTGTCGTTGTGGAAAACGGAACAACGATCGAATCGTTAGCTGGACTGACCGCGATTCGAATGCGCGTCTGTTGTTCGAAGCTACGAATAATACTTAATGCGGATAATATAAATGGAAAAACGATACCAGAAGGTTGGCAGAAAAAGAGAGAAAGAAAAGGAGAAACGTACACGCGGCAGATAATTTTTGAATACTCAGGGTACTGAAACCGTTCAAAGATTTAAATACGTTTCGGACGAACGAACGCGATTTGCTTTCGCTGAAAATCGATGGCCGACGACGATAATCGTCGATGAATATAAATGACCGAAAGATCGAAAGACAGGAACCGTCGGGAAGCGAAGCAGTCGTCCGAGCGAAAAGAATTTCACGAACGCCAGATTTCGCCGAGAGTCTCGCGACCCTTTTCCTCTTTTTCCGATCGTTCATGCGATTACCGAAACACGTAGCTATTTTCAATACGCGGTACGGACACATAGTTGGAAATAAAAGCAACGTGCTCCATTTATTATGCGTATTTATTGGAATATGTAGGTACGGTTGCCTTTAATCGCTTCAAAGCGTCCTTCGTTCTCTTCAGCTGCCAACTATACCGTTTTATTTACGAGGCGAATAGCTATTCTTCGCGAGATAGACAACTAAAGGGGAAGAATTTATATCTAACGGACTAAATAGCTTGATTGACCGGAATGCTTGAACGATTAAAAAGCGACGAACGTTAGATCGGCCCGTATACGAAGCGTAGGTACTTGATAATAAAATTTCAAGAATGACGCGTTTCAAGATTTTCTGGAAACAGCCTTTTGTTACTTCAAAGAGCCGAATAAATTGTTTCGTAATAACGAAATTATGAAGACAGTTTTGCGATAACTTTTGAATTTTAAATAATGAAATTAGTTGATCATCGAAACAGAATGGCATGATAATTACGTTAATCAGATGTATGATATTTTAAAGGACTTTACGTATTTAAAATGTTACTTTAGAAGTACTTTGTACGGAGCAAATAAATTAAATCTCGGTTTTGAAATTCAGTCGACCGATATTCCAATCGTTATATACTTTTCGTAATCACTCTTACCGCTTTGACGCTTATTTCATATCAGTCCGAACTTTAAACTCGACGTATAAAGGAGTATATTCCGTAAATGGAACGTTTTGCAAGCGACAATCGCTTGAAATATAAGATTTGCGTATAAAGAATTTATGGATGTGGAATTTAATGAAAAACCAAATTAATTAAAGTACTTGCTAAAACGATACTGTCTCTCCATTTTCTTACGCTGCTCGATAGTTATTCCGCGAGAGATTAATGCAATGCAAACAAGATAAACATTCAAGACGATATACAAGGTTAACGTTACATTGTTTAACGCAAATATTTGTCCGGATCCATAACGAACTAATGCGCTTAAAAAATTAATGGGAAGAAAACGTAATTCATAATACATTTTAATTTCCAGTACCTCTTCAATTTGAATTATTACGTGCTTCGATTTTACGGTTCCAGCTGGATTCGCTTCTACCAAAGCGATAAAGTGATCTTCATTTACTTAGAAATTCAAAATGTACGAGGATATCGTTCCGATTTTTTATCACTTTGTGCTTCTATCAAATTTCTGAGTTAGACGCAGTCGAATCGCAGAATCGTATATCGACGTTTTATTCCGCACCGTTTATATCATTTTTATAATACTCCTTTTATTTTTCGGAATTATCGAACTTGGAAATCAATATTTTCAATTATCAAGCAAACAAACGTTTAAATGTAATATCGGGATTGTATTTTGTACATTTTCATTTGCAGCATCTATAGAATCAAATAACAATCGGTATAATAAAGGACTTCATAATACGAATGACAAAAGTATAAGAGTCGATATAGTTATGGAGTTATAGAGGAGAAAAAAGTTTAATTATATTTTACGTAATTGGTGAAATTATTAGGTCATGGTTCTAACAGCAGTCTTTCTCGATTTTACACAATTGTTCGAACAAACGCGGTTATAATCGTACAACGAATTATTTAAAAACCTGCGTAAATCGCTGCCATCCTCGTCGTTCTTTTTTTCTTTCAATTCCTCGAGGTTTTCAGTACGCGTACGTCGAAATACGTGCTTGCAGCAACTCGTAAAAATAACGGAGATATCATACTTACTCTTACTACTTTTGTTCGAAAACAGGCACGAAAAGGAAACCGCCGTTTTGAATCTTTGCGTTATTCGTCGAGCGAAATTAAACGGCATGAAGTGATAAGAACGACATGCTGAGTAACTTAATATCGTGAAACGATATTTATACCGTGTATAATAACAAATATTTCGAGAACTAAGGTACTTTGCTTCGTTAATAATTACAACGATTATCACGACGTTAATAATTTTATCGAATAATATCGAAGAAATACAAACAGCAGCTTCAGAATCGTAAGAATTTTTGTGTAGATAGCCATTTCGAAAAGTTCATAAACGAATAATAGCACAAAATTTACCATTTCGTTAGGCTACCAACCTTTTATCTTTTCAATTTGTTCAATTGTTATTCTTCGACATATTTCAATGAAATATGTCAATAATGTCTCTTTGTGTCTCTCGCTCGATTCCTCGTATTCGCTTGCAACAGAGAGCGAAACGTCGATGGGCAGGAAAATATAAATCAACTTCCTTCGGTTTCAATGTGTATGTAATAATTAAACATTTCGCTAACCGGTTTCCATAAATTCGACGTTCCAATTGGTTCGATGTGATAAAAACGTAAACAGAGTGACGAGCAAACAAGAAAACGCCATCCGTTAAAAGGAACCGATTTCCGGAAGAGAGACAAGGAGTATCGTTAACCAATCGACCAAAAGAGTATCGGGAACAATCGGACCGTGTTACCCAAGTAGGCGTGTTATTATGATCGTTGGATAACGATAATTATTGTCGTTAACGAGGGAATTCCGTCGAGTGATTAACGATAAACACTTGATTCGAATGCCATTGCTGTTCTCCACTTGTTAATTTTCGTCGATTTCCTTAGTCTACCGATCCATAGTCTCGAGTTGAATTCCGAAACGGATATGAGTAAACAACGAATAATGGGACCGAATTGATTTTCATGGTGGGCAAGAGAATATCGTGGAGTAATCGACCGAAGAGAAAACTCGAGGCGAAGACGCGGTACTTCTTTTGTTAATTTTTGAAGATTATATAAACCACATGTATGTCTTATTAATGGCGAAAGGATTAATAATAGAGGTATTAAAATGACTTTTAGCTACTTTCGTTACAAATTTAAAAGGTAGTAGGATTTTATTATTATTATTATTATTTTCCTTTTTCCTTTTTTTTTTTTTTTTGCTTTTTTGCCTCTGTAAAAGCGTAATGGCATTTAGACATGTAGTCCGACTACATGCAATTAGGTAGCAAAAAATAAAAAAATAAAACGATCTTACAGCTACGTTAATTGGTACCGACCTATGCGAGCTAAAGTTATTAAAGATTTTCTTCAAAAACTACAGGATTGAGAAAAAGCGAGGCGATTAACTAAATGGACAATTTTGATAGAAAGTTGAGAATAATAGCGAAGCTGCACGAATCGTGTTTTATATTTAAATTTCAATAGCTTTGAAATATGGTTTACCGTTACGTGAAAGTTCCAAATATCGTTCTTCTCTTTTATCGGTTGAGACAGTTATAAGGGATGAAACAAAATTTCGATATTAAGATATAAAAGTTTGCTTTTATATATAAATGTTTACTTTTATGATATTCCCTCGTAAATATTTTTGAACTAAAGTGTCTTAATAATTTAGAATCGGCATACTCTTTTCATTCGGTAGTTAGATATCGTAGCTTCTCTTTCGGGATTAGGATAACAAAGGTAAATATACCGTTTATTTATGCCGAGTCAAATGTTATTTAAATCGAAATGAAGACCGAATGATACTGACAAATAGAGAAAGTAATAATCATCTGTGTTTTAATCTTAATCCGTTTAATCCATATAAATTAGCTTTTAAAAGTTAAGCTGAAAATACAGCAAGGTATATTACTTGACCCACTATTTTATGCTTTACATTATACATATTTACTGGTGCTCTATCTGCAGGGAAAGTTGTGTCTAAACTATCCTTTTGCTGTGAAAAAATTATGAATAAATTCATTAAAACGTAAAACAACTTTATCATTTATTTTTGTAAGGGATGCGAAAACGCCAGAACTAATAATCTTCCTTGACCGCTTTTAGCTGTCAAAACACGGCAGAATATTTTGATAAAATATATCCGTGCGTTAGATTAATTTAAAGTGCTCGTGCTATTTAGAGTATTAAATGGGCATATGCAAAAGAGAACTCGGAATATAGTGCATCCCTCTGAATAATAGCGAGACAAATTATTCTCGACTATTCATACGCGTTAGAAAAACGAAATGCAAAGATCTGCGATGTACGACTGAGAAAAAGATTTTATAGCAGGTGAACACAGGATATTTATGAAATATGCGCTTTTTCGCCTTCTAATAAAGTAGCACGAGACGAATTTTCTTAATTACTTTCAAACGAAACGAAATGAATATTAAATATTAAACGTTCCTGTGTTTTATCTACTACAGATACGCGCTATATGCCAACAATTGTATCGTGAAATATGCAATCTTATAAAAATTCATTTAGAATCGGTTAACAAAGATGTGTGATTGTAAATCCCAAGTTTAATCGGTTAATTCGCCTGTTTCGCTTTAATTGGAACGCGATTTAGCGATCTGTAATGAGATTTTTCCTACGCGTTTCACCTTTGAAGCTGTTCCTTCAAAAAGATAGAAGCTATGAAACATAAATTATGAAAATTACTCTCGACTCACGATTTGACCTTTGTGCCGCGGCTCACCGGCACCTAAGCTATTCTAGCTGTAAAGCAATTCTGTTCCCAACACCATTCTACTTCTAAAACTATGTTAAAAGTAGTACTCAACTCCTACTAAACTAGTAACGTCTACGGCAGAATGCAAGCAAAATTCGCCAAATAAATCCCTTTACAACCGCAACGAAGTTCCGTGCCGTATTCGTGGATATCCAGTAGGAAATACAAGACGGTTTTCGAGCAAGTCAGCCGGAAGTCTGAACAAGTGGTTGCGCGCGACCGTTCGTTATTTTTCCGCGATTCCGTTAGCCTCATTACGCGTCTCATTCGTATCAGGGAAAAGGAAACGACGCAACAACGAGAAAACAGCGAAATGCCACGAACCCCGGCTGATTTCCGAAGCAGACGGTGCGTTATCCAATGAAACGGGAGACAGCCATGGAACAGCTCGGCTGTATCATCGCCGACAAAACAGCGAATAACAGCCGGTGTGCACGACTCGTGTATAAGGGGTGCACGATTGAACGCCGGACGGACAGGCTCCTCTCGACCAAGCACGAGCCACTCTTTCATTACATAATGATTCCTGTGCGCAGCATGAAAATTAACCCCTCAACGGACAACATTTTTCCATCTAACCAGCTAAAAATGTAGAATCCTGCGCTTACAAACAGGTATCTATGATGCGTGTACGTATTACAAAATGTGTTCATATTTTTGCAACGATCGCATATTCTTCACTCGCTTTAACTCTCTATCACTGTTATGATAATGGAAGATATCGTGAAATTACTTGTTTGATCATAAAAATAACGATTAATACTCGCTAACCATTTTCGTTCCATTAAGCAGGAAATATACAAATTTTCTGTCAAATTAATGTACACTGATTAATATAACGGTATTGGGTAAACATTCGTAACTACTACTGAAAATGCATTACTGCTATTACAACAGTCGTATAGCAGTTGTAGTCATTTAACCGTACGTTGGTACATTACGACCTATTTAAGAATTAATATCCTTCGCGACCTCGATAGGTTAACACTTTGTTAGCAATTGTATCGCGCGACATTGTTAATTATAGTATCTGTTAAAATGCAATATACGGCGTATATCAGGATTATTTCATCGTCGAGTCAATTAGATTTACGTACGTGTCTCTGCAAGAAGGTAATATCCGTTCTAAAGAATTTCCTTTTTTCTTCTAAACCGAACCGATATCGTCCATGTATGAAATTAACGTATAAAACGACTACGTTATCTTCTTATTATCACAATTCCTTACCTATGTATTCACCATCTATGGTTATGTTTGATTAAACTGTACAGGATAAACTTCCTAACGCTCAACATCAAGATACGAGTTACTCTTCCTTATGTCGAATTAGAGAAAGAAGAGAAAATGTCAAACGTCGAAGAGGTAAATGTCGCGTCATAAAAATAATTTTTTGTTAAATCTCTAATAGTACCGTTCGATCTATTTGGACGTAAGCGTAATTTCGCTTTTATATATCTCGAAAACGAAAGATATTGTTGGGGATTTGAAATACTTTTGGAAACTCGAAGGATGTACAATCTTTTGACTTTATACGACAATTTACATATTGTAAGCCCGCGAGAACGTGGAACTTGGGACAAGGATTGTGGCACCGCTGACCAGTCGCCCGACTCAGGGGTATGAGCAACGTCGTTGCATTGTATAGATTCTATGACCGTGCACCAGGCTTATGCAGGGCGTATACAACATTCAGCAACTGCTGCCGAAAGCCTTTATCGATATTTTCGCACTCCTGTCTCACCTAGAAATTCTTCAAGAATATCTCGATGAAAAGTGTCAAAAGTCTGAAACTGATTTTAGATTAATTTTTAAAGTAGAACCCGCTTTAATCCCTTACGATCAAACTTGTCGAACTCGCTCGCCTTCGAAATCTAAAACGATTCGAATCTTATAACTCAAAGTTCCGCCACTCTCCAACTTGCAATATTGTGAACATTTCGGAATTCGGCAAACTTAGTTTCATTGTATAAAGCTTAAAAATCATAAAAACTCGCGTAGAAAACTTTATGTCGTCATTTACATGGTGACTGGTCTAGCGACGATTGTGAATTCGAAACTTGTCGGCAAACCAAATTGAAAACTTCGAAGCCAATTCTAGAGAGAAATATGTTGCACGGCGTTGTTATGGGAGGAATGAAATTCCAGCTGTTTCTACGACGAACCTCGCCAGGGCGTATGAATCCAAGAAGCGCGGTCTAGCGATATATCGTTTTTGACTGGATGTTTGAAACGAAACGAAACGACGCAGTCAGTGGTACACGCATCGTCCCTGTTACACGACACGAATCCTACTTTTCGTAGCTTTAAAGCCGATGATAACTTTCGATCTGTAGGTATATCCGATCGGTCTATCGGTCAAACTACGTAAAATATGTAAAATATACGGACGTACGAGGATTAGCGACTGTGAACGCGATATCTTCCGTCTGTACTTATTAGAAAAGTAATACGGAAAATTTGTATCATCCGCCGGTTGCCCATTTTTTGGCCACGATAGAGGAGAGTTTCAATTTTTATTTTTCCAAAGTGTTACGTTGATTATCGCACGTAACTGAGCCGTCGACGTAGCCGACATACAGGTTTTGTACATTTCTGGTGAAAAGAAAACGACTGCGAATTACTAAAAACCGAGCGAGCAACACGAACACCAGCTCGATGAAACGTAATCAGGATATATTGTGAAACCTGGTTTTATTTAATTCTACGATACAGGCCGGGTCACTCTAATTTCCACGCGAATGAAACACGAGTTTAGACAGGAGCTGCCACCGCGATACGTAGTTTCTGCGAGAGAAATGATATAATTGAAGTGGCGAAGATGAACCAATAGAAATAGCAGAATTTGCGATTAAACGTAAAACGTTACATAAATTATATTAACTTTCTTTGGAAAATATGAACAACGGGTCTACTGGCTTCGTGGCTACATTATATAAGAAACTTGCTGCTTACGATCGATCGAACATCGACAACATTATACAACTCGAATTTCTTGTATCTATTCGTTTATTTTTATCGATACGCTTACTCCAATCTGTTTGTTTTCGTAATTGGGATAAGTTACCTGCTGTGCGAATAAATCATCCGTTCTTTGTCCTATTTTCCCAACGCTAACGGAGGCTGAAAATCAAACTGAATCGCAATTGATAGAATTATTATAACGGCGTATCTCTTCCTTTCGCGGTATTTCGTCTACGTTTTCTAAATCTATATAAACACTAGTTTACACCTGCGAACGTTACATATGCTCTCACTTAAAAGCCAATGAAACACTGGAGCGTGCTGACACGCGTTGATATTCAAAAGTTTTCCAACAACGCTCGATTCTCGTGGTGAAAACCTACAAATAACAACAAATTGTTCGATAAACCGATTTGCGATCCGTTCCTGAAAACTTTTATCCATGCCTGGAAAATCGTCGATTCGATAACATTTCGCTTGTCACAGCAAATACGTCGGATGTTACAGAATGTTTTAAACGGTCGCTTGGAAAATTCGAAAGAGTCGAAACAAAAATGAAATGCGGACAAAGCTGACGGAATTCGTTTGTAAGCAGTATCTTCAAAAAATCGTCGATGCTTGTTACTTGGACGTGTATCCATTGTCCAGTCAGAAAATCAATGTTCAACTCTGCTTTACCATCCTCCGCATCTCGCTTTTTTCTCCTGTTTTTGAAAAACAATACGACGGACGAATATTTCGGCTTCGCGAAACTACGATTTCATGTTTGTTAAAGTACAGGAGTGAAGATATTACGCGAAAGTAAATGTTTTCCCTATGCGAATACATAATTTTAGCCGAATAATAACGGCGCTTTGAACAGCTTCTACGAAGCTCGATACGATTTAGTTAATTCCAATGGGCGATACCAATTCGGAGCATTCGGAAAGAAATGGCTACGCTATAAATCACGTGTCATTTAAAGGCAAAGAGTTAAAAAGCAAACCCTCGTACTCGCGCGAGTTGCCACGGTGCGAGTAACATAAACGCAGCCTTCTCTTCCATAACGTTGCAAAGTTGCTTTGAAAACATTTGTTACGGAGAAACAGGAAAGGCGGAAGACGGAATTTCATCAAATTGAAAGTTTTCACCTTCGATATCTCAAAAGGTACACGCGTATAAAGTATCACCTTCCGTGCTCTACCTCTGCCATAGCCGCCCTCGCTTTATCGCGATAAAAAGGAACTCAAACACACGTTTTCCGCGCTTTCAGCTTTACACGGTGCTACCGCTGGCCTACTTTTCAACTGTTTCGCGAACGCGTTAAATGGTCACAGTTTACGGATGAGTTCGTTCGGTTTTCGCAATTTTCCGTTCATCTTCTCCGCGATCCAACCGTCGAACAGAAAAAGAGAAACACAGAGGGATGAAAACGTTGTGCTAAATGACTGACGTTTCGAAAAGCTCCCACGGATTTCACAACTCCGACTCTTGTTTTCAGTAACTTGGAGAACGTTGTACGTCTAAACGGAAAAAGGCAGTTGGCGTGTATGTGCGAGATAAAGAGACAGACGAAGAGGGAGAGGGTTGCAGAAGCTTCTGTCCATAGAGCATGTTCATTCGCAGCGGCAGCTGTGCAAATCTGCCGCGCGTATCGCGGTCGCGCTAATGGACAAAAGGGTAATTTGTAATCGCTAATTACATCCAGTTAAATCTGACGTGTTCACCCCGAAAGCGGTGGTACGCGTGACGTTATCCCTCTCCCGAACACCGATTCGCAGCCACCCTCCGTTCCAGCCCTTTCACCCTGCCGCCGTCCGAGGTCGCTATGATTAGTACGAACGATAAGTCGAGACGTCTGACGTATTCTCAGCGCTGTTATCTGGCTGCAATTAGTTGCGCAGAACGCCGCGCGTAATTAAGACAAAAACCTCTCGTCTAATTGTCACGTTATACGTGATATCGACGCTCGATGTTCTTCGTCCGAACAGCCGTTGCCCGGTGGACCCGGGGGCCCGTCTTGGAAAAGCGTGCTCGTTACGCCACCCAAGATTTTATCGCGATAGAACGCGTGGCCACGTTATTCTCAAACAGACCGCGCGAAGTAGAGCGGCTGACGAGATCCACGAGGAGTCCAGCGTCTGCGTTGCTGTTGATCGACCGTTTGCTCGATTAGTTAGCATCGGGTCCTTTGACGCGTTGGTGATCGACGTACGGAAACGATCGGATCTGTTAGTTGGAGTAATTAGTAGCTATTAGTTGGAGGAATTTTGAGAAGTAAACGCATGTTAGACGCGATCGATCGAAATCAACGTCGGTTCCCAACATTTAGCGTTTCTACCAGAGTAATTTCTTTTTCAAAACTGTGATTGGAATATGACGGTTTCGTTATTTTGTAACAGATACACGTATACATACGTAATATATATAGCGATAAAAGTTAAGAACGACGAAGCCATTTGAACTTACTTCATCGTTAATGCGTATAAAGTCATATTTATTAAACACACGATGCGGACAAATTACGTGTACAGTTTGCACGTCCTGTTTGAGAAAATTACATTTCACATACACCAATCTAATACGATACGTAACTCTAATTAGATCGTAGATACTTAATTAATGCGGATTAATAGTGCTATATCGTTATGAAAATTACGAAGAATGGGCAAAATAGAGCAGGGATGCTTAAAACGTGATACAACGTGCGATATTCTTACCGCGTAAAAAAATGAATAAATTTAAGAAAAGAGAAGTAATCTATGATAAAAGAATCCTCTGTACGAGATATGTTTAAGAGTGTATAGATCATATCGCTACTCGTAAAATTCATCTTATCGAGAGAAGTCGTGTGATCGGCTTTTTACGATTGCCCACGTTGATAGAAACTTCTCGAGTCTCTTGCAAATTTTATCGTTCTTTTCATTAACTTCGGAACGAAAGCGTTCGATAAATCTTGGAAAACGATAAATTACTTGTAACGTGCGATTAAATTTCTATGTGAGAAAACAGTGACAGTCGGATAAAATCTCGATGACACTCCGGCACCGCATTTATGGTAATTTCACGCAACAGAATTAACGATCGTTGCCGTTGTTTGCCAGCAGTGACAAGAGCAATGCAAGTTCATACAACCTCGTGCACGCTTATTATTTTTACTCTGATTAATTGCTCATCTGATATCCATAATAATTTACCGGACGCATTCAACCATATGATTTTACATTAATACAACCAACAACGAGGATCAAACACGTGCCACGATAAGCCACAATAACAAAACATCTGTTAAGCTAATACATCTATGCTACGATATATCCGCGTACATAGCAAAACAATGTTATATAACAGGTTGTTTTGTAGCATATAACCTGCCATACGCTATCCGTAGGCGTTAACGAACATCACGTACGTTCTTCTCTTTTTGTAGCAAGTTTTATTAACTTTGCTAAGACGCAACTTTCGATAGCCGATAAAATATCAGTAGAAATAATATATTTCCACGTGCACGTTGGCACGATCGTCGATAAACGTGATTCTTGAATCGAAATTCAAATCATTCCTGTACGTGACTTTGGATTAACACAAGATAATTTAACCAAACATACCGCGATAATATTGCCGGTTGCTTCCGTGACCGAAACAATACGCCATTAGCATCTCAACGCAATCGTAATTATATGCTCGTGAACTCACGCAACACCGAGTAACCGCACCGTTATCTCTGGCTAACCCTATTATAATTCGTATTAGGTCAGACTGCAAAGCCGCTTTTAGCGGAGGTTCTCACCCTGTTTTAGCAGGTGTCACATTTTTATTGGCTCGTTTCTCGCCGCGATAAAAGCCCGTCTCCCCTATCGCTATTAAACGTCGCTATTATTATTGTCGTTGTGATTGATTAACACGTCGTTCGCCCGATTAACGCGACAGCGATGTCGTTAACGCTACGTATAACTCGAGCAATGCGGCGTTCCTAATAATCACCACGGCGAACAACCTGTCGGCCAAAGTTTCCACGAATACGAAACGCTTTCGTTTCTTCCATACACACCGCATAATTTCTTTCCCCCATTGTTCGTTGTAGGGTTTATAATTGTATCGACCTGCCGCAGCGTCGAAGTGCTGTTTTTCTTCCCATTCGAATACAGCTGACCTCAAAGGAATAAAGCTGTCTACCGGTCTTAAAGTAATCAAAACTTGTGTCCCTTTTGCGAGTTCGATCCCGTGCAACTTTCAATCTCATCAGAATACGAAATGTCAGCCGTTCGAAGAGCTTCTTTCGAATTTGAGAGCCAATTCGTTTAGCGCTCTATTTATATGAATATAAATCTAGAGCGTTATTTTCCATTTATTTTCCTTTTTCTTTTTTTTTTTTTTTCTTTTTTTTAATGAAAGAGGGAAGCTCTGTTTCTAAATTAACGAGTTGCTCTCGACTCGTAGCTGCTACTGCGCTGCTTTTTTAAAACTCGTTGCACAGAAAACAGTACTGAAATTAATTATTTCGAAATGTTCCCGTCTCTTTTATGTCCTTTACTTAACACCTAAAAATGTTTACGAATATGATACATTTTACCGATATTATATTACGTTATGTTATAATTGTAGTTACAAGTATGGTATTAATTTTAATCATGTTGAATCATGGAATACGGTCGACTGATTGCTGAACAGTAAATAATACACGAATAGAAGCAATTCGGTCCGTGTTAAATTGAAAATATCGAAAGGAAATCATACGTATTGCGATAAACGTGTGTTTGTATCGTCACGTGTTTCGAAATAATACAAGTCACAAGCAGCGATCAATTTTTCGTTAATTGTATCTCGTTAGAAGGTATTACGTTATTTGCGCATTTGCACGATTTATTTAAGCATAGAACCGACGATAGATAGGGATAGGCTAGATGTGGATGGTAGACCCGCGATCCCGGTAAATCAATCGAATTTATGATATTATTTTTATAAAAATTTTCATCAAATTTAACCGACACCAACCAACAATCGAATAACGCTGGCAAAGCTCGTTAAATAAAAACCAAAAAGCGATGATATTTGCATATTACATTTGATTAGAGCGGATAACAAAGAGGTCGAATATGGTCACTTAGGTTAAGAGTCTTGGCGATATTTTCATGAAATTACAACGTCGCCTAATCATACTCGGCATCTGCGAGCGTGCCGTCGATTTATTCAGCACACACGCCGCTAAAGATTTGCACACGAAACACGTGCGTGCTGCCAGCAAGTATGCAGAAATGCTCGAATAAATAATATCAGAGCACGTTCGAGGACCTCGATTTATTAAATGGCGGCTGAATCTCGTGATACGGCTGAAATGGGAAATGAGTAATGGAGTCGAGTGCGGCGGTGACCTCGCAAGTAAGTTCGGTATTGCGAGCGTATAATCCTTTCCTAATGACGCACCCGTTTTTAGCCTTAAATGCGGCTGACACGTCGCAATCCTACAGCACCGTTAAAAGCAAGCCTTCTCGTGTTTTCCGCGCATTTCATGTACAGATTAACATACGTACGCGAAACAGCGAACCTAATTTCACGGGACGTTCATCGCGGTTCAACCCAACCCACCTAGCTTTTCGAACGAATCTTCTCTAGGATTCGTTTCTATCACGCGTTATCCTCTCTGAGAAACTTCCAATCTTTCGAGATAGATTTCAAATTCCGACAGGATTGGGCGGTTCGAAAAATATCCGTGATCTTCGTAATTATGTATCCGGCTGGCCTGTATAGTTGAAAAACGAATAACTCTGTACGAAGGAATAAGTGGAAGGCATAAGGTATAAAAGTTGATCTTCTAAACTTAAGCCGAAGCAAAGACAACTTTGCTCGTTTGCGTCGATCACGGTAGTCGACGATCGCGGGACTACGATAGTTTGACCAAGTCTTGGTAGAAAACTCGACGATAAATTAAATTAAATTACGTTCGACGATAAGCCGTAGTCAGTGAACCTGCTTAATAAAGAGTTTCTTGTTTATCGTTCGCAGACGCCACGCTGCCGTGTGACCGTATCGGCTACGCTGTTGCAACTGCTCATCCTGGCTGTCACGTTCGCCCTCGGAACGGCTGCGATCTGCCCGAACGGCTGCATCTGCGACGACGACAACCTCGTGGTATCCTGTATAGGCGCGAATTTGGACGTCATACCGATCGCCCTGAACCCGAGTATCCAGCGGATAGTGTTGAAGGAAAATCGGATAAAGATCGTGGACGCGGCGGCGTTTCAATTCTACGGGGACCTGAAAAACGTCGATCTATCGAGCAATCACCTGTTTACCATTCCCAACGGGAGTTTCGACGCGCAAAAGCAACTGGTGGAGCTTCATCTCAGACACAACAAGATCTCAGCGTTGACCGAGAAGACGTTTCAAGGTCTGAAATCTCTGACGGTACTGAACCTACGGGACAACTACTTGGAAAGTCTGAAGAACGGTCTGTTTGCCTCGTTATCAAAGTTGGAGGAACTAGACTTGGGAAAGAATCGCATATCGAAGGTAGAGCCAGGAGCTTTTCAGAAATTGGGTACGCTGAGAGTGTTGCATCTGGACGATAATCAGCTGAGAACCATCCCGTCGCCAGCTCTCGCGCCGTTAAACGCCTTGGCTGAGTTGCATATAGGTTGGAACGCCTTCTCGTCGCTTCCTGATGACGCGTTCAAGGGATTGGAACAGTTGACCGTGCTGGATATTACCGGTGCTGGTCTAGACAACATCAGCGACGGCGCTTTCCGAGGCTTAAACGCTCTGCGCACGCTGGAACTGGATGGAAACAAGTTACGAGAAGTGCCGACGAAACAGTTGGCGGTTCTGCCTCGCCTCGAAGAACTCACCTTGGGTCAAAACTTCTTCACGACTCTGAGATCCGGAGCCTTTCAAGGTCTATCCAAGTTGAAGAAGCTGGATATATCCGCGGCGAAATTGTTAACCACCGTCGAACGGGGAGCATTCTCGGACAACGCCAATTTAGAGACCCTGGTGTTGAACAGCAACAAACGGCTGACTACAATGGAGGACGGTTCTCTGGCCGGTTTACCCAACTTGAGGCATTTAATGCTACGTGACGACGCGTTCACCGGCTTCTCAGAGTCTTTGGTAGCCTGGAACGAACTGCGTCGACTGGATTTAAGCGAGAATCCCTTGGTCTGCGACTGTAGCTTGCTCTGGCTAGCCGAGGTTCTCGTCCCGAGAAACTCTAGTCCGGTATTATGCGCCGAACCTCCGGAATCAAAAGGGAAACCCATCAAGGGTATGACACCTGACGAACTAGGCTGCGCCTTCTCCGATCCCCGGAAACAAGCGCTGTTAGCGACTCTATGCGCCGCTGGCCTCGCCTTGCTCACCGGCTTGGCCCTGATTCTCTACTACAGATGTCGCAGACACGTCAGGGACGCGTTGAAAGACTACAAATGGAAGAATCGCGGCATCTCCCGCAAGGAACACGAGTATCAAAAGACCTTCTCCGAGGACGAGTACATGGTCAGATCCGCGTCCACCCACCATCACCACCATCATCATCAACCTCAGTCGCAACAGATCCCTTCTCATCATCACCATCACCATCTTCAACAGCAACAGCTGCAACAGCAGCAGCAGCAACAACAACAGCAACAGCATTCGCAGATAGCGGCGGGTATTAAACCTATACCTGTAACGGAACTGTAGCTAGAACTTCGGGCGGCGAGCCCTGGAACCGGCGGTGTTTGGTTCTTGCCCCATGGCAGCACTACTCTCGCTGAAGGCTTCACCTACATCGACGGGGAGACGGCGCGTCAGATGCGCCGTCCGGGAACGCTGCCCAATTCCGGCACGTCCGGTCATCGTGCTGCCGCCGCTATAGAGGACGGTACCACGCCATTGAGCGTCGCCGGCGATAATTGCTCGTCGACCGGCGCCAGGTTACATTATTCCAATCACTCTTTACGCCGTACGCCGCAACCGCCCCATCTGCCACCTCGCGACACCGACAACTCCTCGGAAAGAACGCAGAACGACTCGAGGCTTCAAAACGGTATACCCGGACATCATCGTGCGCCTCCGCCCCTTCCTTCCAGGCACCAGTCGTCCTGCAGCCAATCTTCCTACCCTACCCTGCCTATGAACGGCCACGCGACTCACCAGTTTCATCATTTCCCACGCGAGAAAGACAGATCGTCGGCTCGCGAGAGGAGTCGCGATCGGGACGTAGGCCTGCAATCCGTCCCTCATCGGTCCGACAAGCACCGAGATCTTCAGATGGAGATGGAGATGCGCGACGGGCTGGACATGGGCGAAATAGGCACTTATCGAGCGTAAAGATACGCGCAGCACGAAAACGGGAACAAGGTGAACTCGTTTCGGAGGAGGCCAGAGCGCGGATAGGCCGAGCGAATTGAATCGAAGACTGAATTCGAACGTCGAATAGAGACTATCTGGCGGGTGAACGAGATTCAAATAGACCGCAGTTTACGCGTCTCCGTCCGATTTTCGCGCACGCACGTGATACGGTCGAAGAGGCAAAGATGCATCGAAGCGTTAGCCAGCGAACGATATCGATGCAATCGCGATGGAATTGGCCAACTCACGACTAAATCAAATCGAAGACTGATTACGACGGACATCGGTGAACAATATCGACGAGTAATTAACCGATACCGGTACATTCCAATCACCTGTCTGCCAGTCTTCGCTGGGATCGGCCAACACCAATTTCAATCAAATTACAACGTTTTGGTCGATGCAGTTTCTCTGAACGTCGATCGTACCGCGTCGTTGTAACGGCTCGACGAGAAATCTCCAATTTTTGCTAAAAAGAACAGCCAAAAGGAACGTATAGAAAGATACGCGAGTTATTTTAACGGGAACGATGCTTCGCGTCAGGAATACGAAGAATGAGAGTATATCCGATGGAAATAAGAAGAGAAAGAAGGATTAGTCGCGCGTGCGAATCAAACGAGAGAGTCGATAATGAAAACGTCACGATGCCGAAGAAACTTGGTCGATAGGAAGAAAGGCCGACCGGCTATCGACAATTATCAGAAGGTATCGATACGTTTCGCTAGACGTGGACGTTGTAGTTCAGTGACTCGAAGAGCGCTGCAAGGACTTCACGGTAAAAGAAAACCGACTCTGCGAAGCAAGATGGATCAGATTGGAACGCGCGCGTGTGAAACTGGTGTCTTGGAACTGGTGTCGAAAAGACCGACGAAAGACGAGTTCAGTGTACGTTACCGCGATGGTTTTACGCGCGACTATACAACGGTCGTGTTGGTCTTGAACGGGAAGAAAATCGCGTGTTCGACACATCGATGACTTTGAAGATCTTTCGCGAAGAATTCGTAAAGGCGAAAGCGGAAGAGAAGAAGGAAGTTGGAAGAAGATGAAAGTTCCGGACGAACTTGTCGAGAACGACGTTCGACGAACGTGTGCCAACGTTCGAATCGTAAAATGGCACCTCGTTTGTAAACGTAATTCTGAAAAGTTCGTAGAGCGAAACAACCGAATCGAAATGCAAAGAAACGAGACTCGTCGGTTACGCTCCCTTCTCGTCGCTGTCGCTCGCGAACGATCCGACAAAATCATTTCGGGAATCATACCGCGATCACGGTGAGAATCGCGGTGAATCTTCAAGCGCCTTAGAAAGCGAATAACTTGAGAAGAAAGACGCCGAGTCGTATTCGAAATGCTCTACCAAGCGTTTCGATCATTCGTTGTATCGTATATGCCCGGCTGTTATCGTACGTTATACGTATGTATCATATATTTCGTATTTATTGGCGTGGTATTAGATAACTTTATATCTATCTTTGTATTTTCTGTATTATTTAAGGAAAGAACCGACTGCTTTTTCACATTTCCTTGAGATTTGTACATTTTTTCTGCCAGAAGAGTCGAGCCGATTAACCTTGTAAATTATTGTAAAGATATTTTTTAAATTTAGTCATGTACAAAGAAAAAATGTACGAATTTGTAATAGAACACCTATTTTCTGAGTACGATTCGTAATAAACGAACGCTCGCACGAAACTCCGCTGCATGTACCCGTGTACTTTGACATCTAATAAAAAGTCGACCGCTTAATTATACCTAAACCGTGAAATATCGCAACAAAGGACGATCTCAAGTTCACAACCTACGTGATGAAATCAAAGGAACCTTCAAGATCGAAAGTAACTTGGACGAAGTTGACTACCGAGAATAATCGCTCGACTGCAATATATTCTCCTTCGCGAATCTGGAACATAAATGTATAACGAACTTTCTTGGACCGGAAGGAACTTTCGTGAAACTGGAACTTGATCGTGAACTTAGGCTTCAACTATTCAGGACGACAACACTGTCTCACGCTCTTTCGGATCGCCATCCAATCGTACTTAAAACAAGCGTTCGAAACAATTTTCTATTTAAGTCCGTGTGTCTTTGATTCGTACTACCGTTGTTATTCTATTCTCTGCCTCTAAAGAAAAGTTCGAACTACGGAACAGAAGAAATTTCTATGTTAATTTCCATGCGTTTCATTCGATAGAACGTACATTTCGCTTATTCGTTTTAAACTCGCCCCGGTTTAAACGACGAGTCGACGTTCCAGTTGCCAGCTAAAGCTACGCGTATGCGATCGAACGTTCGTCCAGAGATCCTTCGATTTTCTGGCATCGGACAATCGCTGCATCAACAAATTGAACTATTAGAAAACGTTTTCATTTGCGCAGAACGAAACCAAAGTGTGTATCGTATTCTCGTGCGACTCGTAGAATCCTAACCATATATAGTATATTTTAATGGTGCGAATTTTATTTTCCAAACGAAGCGTGAATACGTAGACGCGCGACGTAGTTCGGCGAACCGTACAAGTCGTAGTTCTTCGATCGTTAAAATTTAAGGATTAATTTGTAGCGTCTCGTCGATGCAGATACGTACATCGTTGCCAACGTCGAAATTCCTGCGATAAAGATTACCGTTCGAAGCTGCCGTATCGCTGATCAAAGTGTCTCGACAGCCTGTAAGCTTCCCTGGCTGCTAAACTTTTGCTTTTTAAACTCGCTATTTCACTGCAACGACCAGAAAAAAGAGAAAAAGAAAAAAAAAGGGAAAGAAGGCAAGGAAATACCTCAGAGTGTAAAGAATTTTACGATAAAGCTAGAAATTTCGGTTGTCGTGCAATGCTGTACCCGTCGTGAAAATCGATTGGCAAGACACGATACCTATACACGATTCTGGTCGCCCGGACCAGCTGTTAACCGACTAGAAGCAAAAACTTATCAACGTATTGAAACGTATTTTACGATTTACGTGTACTCTCGTACTTTAACCACGATCGTTTCACCGCCGACTCGATAGCGATCGAAGCTCGAGCAGACTTTTCCGTTGTTATTCAGAACCGTGTACATTTCAGAATAGCTGGCGGTCGTTTTTATCCCGCTGGGACATAGGTGGACATTAAAGGTGTAGGGTGTTCGATATCTCGATGCGAAATTATTGGTTTCGTGTAGATACGGAATATCGTGAACAATGATAGACCGCGGTGAGACAGAGCCACAGGCATTGAAAAACGATCGTAAGCTAACGATGTTCGAATAGCTCTCGATTTCTTTTCGGACACGTTCGTTCGTCCGCCGTTTTTCAGAATCAAACTCGCGTATAAAAGAATATCTGCGATATTATATCACGAGATTGTAAATAACATTACTCTTATCGTTTACGGCTCGTAAAGATCTCCTTTGATCGTAACAGGTGTATATGTATTTTTCACGCGGTTGTGTACGATACAGCGTATCTTCGTCAAGTACAGAGTATCGCTCGGATAACTCAATTTACTGGTATTTCGTCGTCTCGAGTTTGTCGCTGCCTCGCCGTTTGCTAATTACGCGACTGCAATTACGTGACTACAATACGATAAAACCAGCTTATCGGTATTCGATCGAACGTTGTCAGAAACGTCGTTCTAATTTCTAAAGTCAAAGTTTCGACGAGAAAAACCACGATCCATAGCTCGGCTCGTTATCGAAAGTAACCGACGTTCCGTGACTGAGAGACGTCTTAAATTCGTCCCTCGATAGCCATCAAAATCCTGTTTCAAACAGCACGAACGATATCTCTCTTTCGATCGGCCAACCAACAACGTTAAGCATTCTCGTTGGTGACACGATACTCGAGACATTCTTTATCCAGTTCGAGTCTACGCAAACTTTTTCCTATTCAGAATATAAAACGGAAAAGAAACGCCAACTTTGAAATAATAATCGATAACTCTATACAATGCTCTCTAAAGTAAACGAGCAAATTTTTAGTCGACGCTCGTGTACTGGAATTAATAACTCGCGTCAACGATTTCAGTTGCCGACGTTGGAAGACACATTTCGTCTCTTACGAAAGTACGGAAAGGCAAATTTACGATAAGATACGTGCGACGAACGAATTTTACGTTACGGAACGCAAAGACGCTATACTGACATTTGCAAGCGATAGACGGGCTCGTTGAGAGTGAAATTACTTAAAATCTCGTTACAATAAAATCGGTAGCGCGAAAGAAGATAGAAATCGTACAAAAGATATATTTAGCCGGTTTAGCTGGTCTAGTTGATTGCACATTGTACGCGATCTTGCGCGCGTATCGCGCCGCGACTCGGCGGAGCTCGGTTGGAAAAGATGAGAAGCTCGCGCGGCGAGATTATTTTTCCGGCCGAGTGTACCCTGTGGAATTCCACGGTCACCCCGGTCGAGAAAGGTGACTGCACCTTGAATCGGCTCTCGCGCGCCGATCCCGACCGTCGAGAAGCTAAATTCCAGTTCAGGCCTTTGAACGAGCTTCGATTCCGGAATAGGTTTCGAGCAACCATTCGCCAGCTATTGTTTCGAAGAAGAACGAGGGAGTCCTCGCTTTCACGCGGGAAAACGCGCGTGCAAATTCCCTATTTAAGATTTTTTACTGCGAACGAACATTTTCAAAGATTTACGTCTTCGGGCTTCTTCGCTTTAAATCGACGATATTTAATAATTTCGTTTACTCGAAGAACTAAGAATCATCGAGCATTCGTCGAAGATCCGTGATCGGATAACGATAATACGGCGATAGGCGCGCGGTACGATCAGTTGCGTGGTGGATGCTGGTAAATGCAAAGAGCGATTCAAACGGTTCGCCATTCAACGCTTCGTTCGGAATTGAACAAACTTTGTCCGACAGAATATGTCAGTATAGTATCTGTGTTGGCAACAAGTAGCTTTTAAAAATTCAGTATCTATCCGGTACATGTCAGTCTGACCCATCCGCTTCGATCGCACTATCGTGTTTGGGAAAGTTTTCATTCATAAACGTCAGTGAAAAACATTTATTAACTCGAAAATGGATTAACACGCGTGTACGTAGTATTTTACATTTTGTTTGTTGGGAACGTTAAATCGATGACTGTTAGAGGATTCCCAATTCTATACACGAGAGAGAAAAAATTGCACACCGATATGCGTGCCTCATACGTTTGATGTTTCGTTTAATCGTGACCGATATCCATTTGCTTTAACTTGCGACAAAATGGTACAAATAATTAAACAATTCAAAAAGTTATCCCATAGATTTCGTTAAACCAATTATCTAAAATTACAAACGTTTCGTTTCCACAACCGAAGACAATTGAATTAAACACATGGATCTATATTCTCGAACAGTCGAGATTACGTAACGGATGTATTAAATTTTGTGTTTTGTAAAACGAACATATATATCATATACCTAGTTCTTCAAACTAATCGGCTTCGATCCTCTTGCGTGATCCTTTGAATTATAAATTTAAATATGATACTAGAAATCGAGTGCCATTGCGATTTACCAACGTATTCGAAACATACGTACGTAGATTACGAGTCTTTCGTTCTATTCTATATCCTTTTACCTAATGATCTATTTATTCTAATTAAAATATTTTATCTTATACTAAATTGATATTTTTATGTTGCAATATATATTTCTTTTGACGTGACCGTAACGCAATTTAAATCTCCAACCTACTAAAATTTCGACTATTTCTTCAAAAATATGTTCGATCGATGTCTCGAGAAGCGTTACGATCAGTTGTTCGCTGTTGTACGTCAGCAATTAACTACTAATGTGTCTCGGAAAATATTAAACGTCTTAAAACTTTACTTTATTGAAACGGAACGGACAATAGAAATACAAAGGAAAAAGATATGCGTATATAAAACCTCGATGTAGCGTGTCAAAACGTGTTTTCAACAAGTGGTTGAGAGATAATTGAAAACGGAATAAGTAATCAAAGTTGCGACATATTTTACGAAGCAACCAAATATCTGTAACAGAACATCCATAAGCATCTATTATGCGGACACACGTACTTTAAGAAACTCTTTTTTTTTTTTTTTTTTAGAAACGTTCGTATTTTAATTTTCGTACTTAATCTGGAATCCGTGCCAATCGAATACAGATCGCCTTTACACGTGCACACGCAAAAGTAGATATAAAATTTATCTCGAGGCAAAAGCCTTTGATATTTAAGATTTTACAAAATTTTCTTCGATTATATTCTAACGGGAAAATAGCGCGTTTAGTTGAAGCAAAAAGAAAGATAAATGAAGTTTACATGAAAAACTGCAAGTTACATCGTTTTGCTCCGTTCGCTTTCGATTTTGTATCGTCGCATGTACTGCCACTTAACCGAAATATCCGACACCCTCTGTGTTCATGAGAATCATCGTTTCGCGGCATTTTAGAAACGATTTTAACGCGAAATCTAATCGCCATTGTCGTTCGAACGTAAGCAGAATCTCGAGCGTCGACTGTTTCTCGTTATCCATCGTCGATTCTCGTCTGAGAAATCAAGAAACTAAATACGAAAAACAGCAAATCGAAGGTGATTCGCGTTCGAACTGTCAAATGGATCGTCATACGCGTTAAATCCATATAAAAGCGATCGACCGTAAGTAACGATGCATCTAGTTTCGTAAGTTGGACGCTTTCCAAAATACTCGCACAAATCTTATCGCGCGTAGCTTTTCAGTGGCTAAAGTTCGCTAACACCGGTAAAAGAGTATCGTACAGAGAAATCGGCACGAACACGTTCACTGTTGATCGATTTCCATTGTCGATGCCACTGTTCGCCAAATTATAATCTTACGTCATAAAATCATATCTTCCTTCCGTACAAAATTTTGCATACGCGTTGCGAAGAACTCTATGCCGATTTGAATCCGAGACATGATCTGCGAGCGTGTTAAGCCGTTGTTTTTTACCTGATTCGTAATCACTTTCCCTTAATACCTAATAATATATATATGTCCACATCAGGTTGGCAGAATAATATTTATCTGGAACGCTCTTTTCTATACGTTGAACGCATTATTATCTAACATTTATCTACGTACTGAAGTTCGTTTGAGCGCGATATGTCGTGTGAAACGTATAGAATCGCGAATGCGAATCTTATCGATCGTCTCCGTTATCGAAAATGTAGTAAAAATTCGCTCATAAGTTCGTGAAATTTCTTCGCAGAGATCGCGTAACAGACGTGGAAGAAACGACGAAACGTGTTCGCAAAAGGTCCCTAACGTCTGTTCTGTACGAGGGAGAAACTGCTGATATCCTATCCAATGTATTCCGACGAGATGGTCGGGATCGAATTCAAGTAACTCAAAAATTAATGTAGTGATAAGCCAGCATCAAATATATCAGATCTTATTTTTTAAGCAACGCAAGAGTTTGCGGGCGCAAAGGTGTGACGCCTTGAGAGCGAATGTAAGAAAACACAGGGAACCGATGTCTGAATTTCGTTCCTCGACGCTGTTGACCTGTGTTTTCCACGATCGAATCTGCGAATGCATTGAAAGAACCCTAAGTAGAATGTCCGATTGTAATTAAATATATTGTAAATGTCGGGTCAAATGTCGTAGATAGACGGGGAAATATGTAGAAAAACAGAGTATTACTCTATTATGATAAAAAAAAAAAGAAAAAAAAATATGGACGAAGAAAATTGTATATTTTAGGATATGGCTGTCGTGTTAAGCAGAAAGAAGAAATAATTACGTAAACGAATTGCATCGTATCGTATCGTGTTGCTAGTCAATCGACACGTGTTGAAAAATAAAGACGAAGGAACGACGATTCGGCGAGAGTGGTGTAAAGAGCAAGATCGAGTAAGTTAATCATCTCGCAAATATTAAATTATTGTACAAAATTTAATGCCGATAGTTTGTAAGGCCTATCGTTTTACTTGTACGAGATCCATTTATGTTTATAACGTACGACCTATTCGATACTATCGTGCTAAGTTGAATGGCGCGTAAACTCGTATCTATGCACACGATTTATTCACGTTCCTTTCGCGTACGAGAGACAAGCTGGAGTTCTGACTGGTTCCCAAGTTTCTTTAACTATCGTACTCATTATGATTCCGACTCAACAAACACGGATTATTTAATATTTGAAACAGAATATACTTTGAACTATCGTTTGAAGATAATTTATCCATATTTTATATCTAACATGGTGTTGAAACAGCGAACAGCTAAAGTTGACTTAAGTAGCTTTTAAAAGATGGTAACATTATAGGATTATATCAATGTATTTTATACCGAGCATTTTTTAAAAATCACGATCGATGACCATATTCCTACCAAATACCAAATTCCTTTTCCTTTCTTCTTTCTCTTTTTTTTTTTTTTTTTTTTTTTTTTTTTTTTAATACGTGGAGATAAATTTTGACTATATTTAGCAAGATTTCTTCAAGTACATCTTCGTATAAACATTCGTAAACACTTTTTATACACGAAGATGGTATTATCATTGAAACGGCAATCGATAGAATTAAAGGAAGATATAATACACTGGAACAAGTAAGAACTCTGGCTAGTTTATCTATGCAGTAGCGGCTGACTTCGATGTCCATCCCAATTCTTCGACCACGTGCACTCTGAATCGTTTCCAATTTCAAACAGAAAGACTAAAGGACTCGCGAGGCTTCACGAAACTGTCAGCATGGGAAGGAAGGAGCGAGGAAACGCGTTAGAGGATCAGCCGGCAAACGAAATCTAACATGCACGCGGACACACTGTACATTCGTGTAAAGCATAGCGGAGCCTTATTGAGAAAGCAATATGCATCCTTAACAAAAAAAAAAAAAACTGCTTAAAGTATTTTCAAGCTGCTAATTCTACTCGAATAATTAATTCCTATGCTAAGTAATATCGAGGCAATCTGGATTCTCGAAAAACGGAGATCGTCTTCTGCGGCTTCGTCATCGCGAAACTGACCGAAGAAGATCACCTTTTTCGAGGACCACCGATGCGACCCACGGATAGCACTTCAAACTTCTTTATACGTGCATTCTCTTCTTCACAGCCAACTGGTCGTTTCGATCGTTCACACTGCCACCTAATCTTTTCACTATTTATGTACTTTTACAAAAAATTACCAAATTTAGTATTTCTTTTCGAACGTACCCAACGAAAATTATATCATATCGCGTAATATAATATTTGCATACCTATATATGTATATATATAGCCTATGAACAGTATGTTACGAAAGATAAGCTATTTTGTTCGTTTGTGTGTTTAAAGGATCAGAATCAAAGTTACAGGCGAATAGATTATACTTTTTCTTGTATCAAAGATCAGTAAACACCAGTACGATTATGCCGATTATAAATTGGCTGATTATAAAGGCCGTTTCGTACGATAATTTATCAATGTTTCGGGTTAATATTTACTTCGATATTCACTTTTTACACTTGTATTCACGTTCGCAAGGAATCGGCGTTTTTCGCTACCGTGGGTGGCAGTCGAAGCCCTCTCCACCCCGTATGTAAATACACTACCGAAAATAGTACGTATAAAAATTATTCATCGCCTATACGATACAATTTTCTCCTACTTATTGAATCTTTATTAAAGTATATAATAAAAACGTGAGTGCAGTCCCGGTTCCATCAGCTTCCTCCTCACCGCTTTTGCCGCGGCTCAACACCGTCGAACATGTAAATATGTGTCGTGAATAGACAAAATAAAGAGGAGGCCGAGGGAAACACGGCGGTGCTCGAGAAAAATAGTAGCGGCGCTCCGTATTTTGGCGTAAAAATTAAGCGAACGTGTAAACTCGTAAAACCAAACGGGGAGAAAGTGGTTTTAGCGAGTCCCTGGGCCATAACATAGGTCACTAAATATAATAATATTATAGGAATATCTCAGCGTTATTTTGTACATAAACAACTTTATCAACGGATATTAAGAAGTCATCAATAAATCTACATATAAAAAGACAATCCGTATAATTTTCTTTCCCATATCTATTCCCTTATTTTATATATTTCCTCAAATATACTCGCTCCATACATCGGATTAGTGAAACGAGATCGTTAAAGTGTTAGATCGATCCGTTTTAAACCTATTAAATTTATTAATAAACATACATTGTAGAAAAATTGGTATATAGTTTGTGATGTGTCTCGTGTGTGAGAATATGTTAATCGTATTATACAAATAATACGATATTTATTTAAATATTTAAGGCGTAACGTAGGCATTGGACATAGTTATGGAATATAGATCAGTGAACGTAAGATGTAATATAGACGTAATATATTTATTTCATCAAAGATTTAAGTAACGATACACATAAATAAGACGATACAATACTTTTATTTTTATATACAAAAGCTATGTTTATCTGCACTGCGGTTTTGGCATAAATATATTTTTTTGACGTATATGGATTTAAATCAAATAAAACTTTAAATCATTGATATATATATATATATATATCTTATTTATAAACAACTAAACACAGAGCAAAACACGAAACATTCGGAATGTCTTTCTTTTATAAATTAACGTATATATTATTAAAAAATTATCTTTGACAATCTAAAAAGAGGATACATATGATTTTATGATACATGAGAGAGTGTAATCGAGTTTACGAAAATCTAAAAAATAATACACATACATATTTATTACTGTATATTGCTTATATGACGTATTATTTGTTTTTTTGTAAAAATAAATTTGACATTCTACATTACGAATCGCATTGCAGTTTACTTAATTTGAACACAAAACTATTTCTTTCGTCCTGTCTCTTTTTTTTAAATAAAATCTTTGGTGATATTAATTAACAAATTGTATATAACACATTATACAAAGTAACTATTTCATATCACACGATAGTCATAAGCTTTTTCACGTGAATAAGTTAGTTTCTTTTGACCATAGCAAAGCTGAGGCCGAGAATACTTGCAATACCGATAATAACCCCTCCTGCGATGGCCATACCATACAGACCTTCTGTAAAAAGAAAATCCCCGCAATAATTAAAAAATTAACATTTTTGTCTTTTTTGCTTCATTCATATTACAAAATACCATAAAGAAAAAGATATGCTTGCGATTAGAATTAAAGTATATGAAACAAATACAAGTTGAATACTATAAAGGTATTGAAAAAATTTCATATATAATACTACTTTTATTAAACATGTAAAATATACACACAGAAAGTGTAGAAAACACAGTTTTATAGCATTAACACGAAGAGCTAATATAATTATATTAACAAGGAAAGGTCAATTGTTTGTTATCTGTTATCATTTTAGAAATACGCAAGTCCATTCTTTATTCGTTTCATTAAAATAATTCAGATCAAAGATATGCAAAATGCAATTTCTATATCATTTAATACATACATGTATACATGTATACACAGGTACAGAGCTTTTGTACTTTTCTAATATAGAGAACATAATGAAATTATCATGTTCGTAATGTGCAGACTTCTTGATTCGTTCATGGTATAAGAACTAAGTTATTTAGAGGTATAAGATATTAAATGAAATTAATGTCGCTCAACTTTGACTAAAGGCAATGTAATAATTTTTAACGTTTAAAAGTATTGGTACTGTAAAAAATGAATATAAAACACTTGTATGTAAAAGCATCGAAATGGAACGAATGAAAAGCTCTATCCGTTTAAAGCAATAGTAATTTGTAAAAGGGACACCTTTTTCCATTTTTTTCTTGATCAATGTTTCCAGATGTTGTACTTGTTGATTTCCAGGTTCAACCTGAAGAAACGATCTGACATACGCTAAAGCTTTCGTATATTCCTATAAAGAAAATAAATAAATACTAATTAAGCAGCGCTGTTTATTTTGAAAAATTTCAGTAGGCTCGTAACTGTCCATACCTTTATTCTAGCATTTCCAATGGCTAAATAATAGAGACAATCTCGTTTCTCGCTATCGTTATGATTGCAATATAAATCTTCCAATAACATTATTCCCTTTCTGATGTCTGCAGGATATTTGCTTCTAACAAGACACCAAGCATATTCAAATTGTGCTTTTTGTGTTATAACAGATGAACGTAATTGTTCGTTATATATACGTTCAAATTTCTGAAACAAACAGACAAATCATTTTTTAATCTCTCGGTTTATGACACGATACTTTTGTGTATCTCTGAAGTATGCTTAACCAATGAATAATGTTGTCGTTTTATTTCGATTCCAGCTTAATATATAGACTTATTACAAGCTTTGTACAAAAATATTATGTATTAGATATAATTACAAAATTCCTTAGAAAGCCTACCATGATTTTATATCAAAAGAAAAATGAATAGAAATCGCATAACCTTTATTATAGACACATTCAGTGCTACTTTACAGTATAAGCAAATGAAAACTTTATTTCCAAATTTAATAATCAAATATTTAAAAATATTTCATACTACATACTTTAATTATATATTATTATATTACTTATTATATATTTAAAATATGTGATTTACATGACATTAAGGAGTCGACAAGTAAGAACGGTTTTCGTGTATTCTTTATCAAAAGAACGTACCTTTAAATCGTCGGAAGAAACAACCTCTTCAAGAACGTCCTCCATCTTCTAATACAAATCCGCAAGAAAACTACGAAAAACAATTTATCCTGCTCTAAATTCTACCTTAAAAGCAAAGAACTCATTAGAAAACTACCAACTTCGGTCCGGCAATTGAGCTGTCAAAGGCAAAGAAACAAGCAAGTGCACATATGCGCTTCCACTTACAGTCGCTACTTATTGGTAAGAATAGCAAGGCGTCATTGTATGTATGGTTTAAACGACCATAACTATGTACATGTATATTGGACTTTGTTCTTTTAACAAGATCATTTTGATTTTAAGATGTTGGTAGTGCCAAACTAAACCAAACGTCCCTAGATTAAAAAATACAACTTTTCGCTTAACACAATAAGTATATGTTTAATTTTAAAATAAAGGAAAGAAAAAGTTCGTTTAATCATGCGCTGTGGTGGTAACTCAAAAATATTAACGATCGATTTAAAAATAAATTAATTAATCTATTTTTCATAAGTTATATGTAAAAAAGTTTCATATAAAAAATAAAAAATGATATAAAAAAAAATATACGCTGCTGCTGCAGATAAAATCCTAATGTATATTTCGTGTTAAAATTAATATAAATAAGAAAATGGGAGACTGAACGAAAGAAGATACAAATAACACAAGCTATCCTGTTTTTTAAACATTTATTCTGAAATCAATTGGTCGTAATTCATTAATATGTATTTTTTTCATATTAGTTATTACCAAACATTTCGTTTAATCGTTTTGTCAATGAATACAATGGCAAGCCCATTACTGTATAAAAATCACCGTCTATTTTTTCAATTAAACAACCGCCAAGACCTTGTACGCCGTAACCTCCAGCTTTATCTCTGCAAAAAAAGGAACAATTAGCAATATTTTCACATTATTGAGATTATAACATTTACAAAAGGATGAAATATTTTACTAACAGTGGCTCCCCTGATTTTATATATGCCCATATCTGTTCTTCCGATATGTCACCAAACTTTACTTTTGTAGATTCATAAAAATTTACTTCTTTCTTTGGCGTTTTTAAACATACTCCGGTATAAACTATATGTTCCCTATTTGCTAAACTAAAATCATATTTTTACTTAAATTAAGTTGACGTTAATATTACTTATGTGTAAAGTTATATATAGTTATATTTTACCTTGATAACATTTCAAATGCATGTAAGTTATTCTTTGGTTTACCATAAATGACATCACCCATTGTAACCAAAGTATCTGCACCAATTATTAAGGAAGGTGGCGTAACATCTTCCTTTAATCTGTCATAGACTTCTTGCACTTTATATTTTGCCAAGTCTTGTACATAGTCACCAGAATTTTTATACGCAGATCTATCTAAATTTTCATCGTACGTCGATGATACTACTTCTATATTTATACCCTAACGTACAAAATAGATATATCCATGTACTACAGTACTAGTATAGTTATATTAGTATAATTATAGTATTATCACAAATTAATAATATTACTTTAGTTGTATATATATATTATGACTTATGATAAATTAAACTTATGTAAAGTTTGCTTTTTTAAATAGGTTATTATGCTATTACTAAGGTTACAATAATACATAAATATTTCCTGATATTATAGCAACTGTGTTTATGAATGTTATAAAGAAGTTACCAATTGCTTCATTATTTCATATCTTCTAGGAGATCCACTGGCTAATACAACTCTACCTGCTGTCAAAACTTGCACTGCTTGTTCAAACATTATTTTTTCTTTTCAGATTGCGTTAATGAGGCAGCTTTAGGAATAAATCCTTGCAAAAGTTCAATATTAAAGTTTCCTATGTAATCTTTCTATCATTTATCTTTTTATCATTTTTAAGAATACAAATTAATTTATTATTCAATCAACATGGTTATATAACCACTCATGAGGTACAGAATACAGAATACATATACCTATCATTGCATGGGTCAACCGACGAGGTACTGACTCACAGATTACATACGTACAGAACTGTCCTTACAATTAGTCAATGCTGTCACATTATTGTTACACGATAAGATAAATGCAATGTTTCCAGATGTCGCTAGTTACGAAGTTTTCTGCTAACGAGTTTAATACTCCATAGAAAACTATTTGGCATTTTGAGTTGAAAGGAACATTTTATTTTTCACTGTAACAAATTAAATTTAATTTTCGATTTTGAGATCTTTATTTCTTTATCTATCTTAATATGGTTACAGAGAATACATCTTTTACTTATCTAAGTTTGGTATATATATATATATATATATATTAATACTATATATTAATAATATATACTATATATTACTATATATTAATAATAATATATATAATAATATATATATATATATATAAATTTATAGCATTCATAGAAAAATAAAAATATTTTGTTTGTTACTAGGTAGACTATGTTTATAAAAAATTATATTTCAATTGGAAATTTTCAATTTAATCAGTAATAATTGGAGAAACATACGTTTAATTAAACATATATCTACATAAATAAATAAAAGTACACAAAATGTTGAACTTTTAGGAGTCATCGTCGGTTACGTTAAAACAATTTCAGAAATACAAACGAGGTGGCATATAACAAGATATCGTCAAACCGTTTTATCAGGTCGATCAAATTAAAATCGACTAAAAGTGCGTAAAAGCGACGGGCATGGCAACACGCACTCGTGATATTCATTAACGGCTGTTACGAGAAAGCGAAGTGGAGGATAAGCGGACGGTTCATATCGTTCGAACTTCGTCTTACAGCTTACTATACCTTTTTATTACTTGCTATCATAAAACGTAGTTTCAGTGTTACATATTTAATTTGTAAATCAAATATACTGTCATAAAAAGTTTAATAATTTAAAAAAAAAATGGATGGAATTTTTTAAAACTAACATCGAGAACGTAGCGTTAAGCCTACGCGTTTTAATCTGGAATGATCCAGAAGTTGGGATGGTAATTGAACGTGGATGACAAAAGAGAAGATGATTAAAAGCGTAAAGGGTAAGTAAAAGGGGAATAGGGTGAATATATAGCGCAGCTTAAAAATATTAGAGCGGGAAGGAGAACTATTTTCTAGACACAGAAGATTCTAATACATCGTAATCGGTAAATTACGTAAATGCCGCATGCCATGAACGAACCTAAAGGTCAGTCAGTCCGAGGTCTTACATAATCGCAAGGCGAAAGGTTGACCCATCTTTACGCCGTAGCCTTCCAACTGAACAAAGATTTCGTGGCATTTTTTCGCCATACCTCGCATTGTTTCGACGGTGCAACGATCTTAACAGTTACATTAATTAATTCAAAACGATTTCTTGAGTGGGGCGGGGGGGGGGGAGGAGTTGTCACGATTCTTATAATTAGCCTTACCTCTAACAGCATCTGTAATACTTATCTGTTGTATTATTTTATTTCATTATGATTTTTATCGTACAACAGACATTTCATGGTGATATTTGATCGACCGTACTCGAGATAATATCATAAAATCGAGTTCATTGCGAATAAATTACTTGCGTACTCAATTCTGTCTAGAATCATATTGCTTTTGAATTCGAAGTCATTAAGAAACTTTCAGTTATACAGTTGTATTTAATTTACGGAAAAGATTCGAACCGATTAAAATATGTACTTTCTTTGCATAAAGGCTACTATAATTTCAAAGAAATTGAAATCTGCGGAAACGTATTGATCGCAGCTGAAGATGCAAATTACCCGGAATTCTCGAAGATGATTTCATGAAAACAACATTGGTTATCTGAAGATCTACATAATCAAAGACTATGACGAGCAGGATATTAAAAACCAGTTATTAAAGAGTATTCATAGACAGAATGCCAAGATAAACGTAGATGATGTACGCTATTGTTACTTCATACGTTTGCCTCTTTACGGAATTGTAAATGGAAACAAAGATCTTAGGAGAGCGGGAAACATTCTTCAATAAGAGGAAATTTGTTGCAATTTTTGTAAAAACAGTGAAACTCGGTGTAAATTCTGCTAAGGTAGCTCCTAATAATCAAATCTGAGTTGTATCTTTGAAAAAAAAGGAATAAAACGAAGAAGCTTTAGAATCCTTTTGTTCTTTATTACTTTTAGTTAAGGAAACGCATAACGATAAGATATAGGATCTCGTTCTCTGTAAACTAAATATTATACTAATATATATAATACGATACTAATATACAATACCGCAATACGACCAATAATATATATATATTAAAAGAGAAGGAAAAAGAAACAAGAAAATATGATAGGTCGATGTCGCTTTCTTTTTTTCGTTTTTCATATATTTATTTTCTGAACATTGGAACTTCCAATGAATGACCAATGATCGTAAGATATTATGAAAATTAAAAATTATGAAAGTATTCTCGGTCCCACGGAGAAATAAATTACGTTAATAAGCACGAAGCGTCTTCTCGTACTTTCACTAACTTTACATATCCTTCTTATCTCTGCCGAGTCTGAATTTGCCTCATCCGTATCCTGAAGTTGTTCCTTACCATATAATCAAGGTTAATAGGAAAATTAAGTTAAATAAGACAATTTTGGTTAAAAACTATGAAACGATGACAAGAATTGCATCATAAGTATGTGGTATGCGATCCTTGAGCCGACAATTGGAAAAGAAAGTGAGATGTTCTGGCTCGTCCAGTTTGGTGGATTTGCGAAGTCGTGTACTAAAAGTGGTGAAATTAGTGAATTAGCTAATAAGTGAAATTACTGGTATAGGTCAACCTCTATTTCTACGCGTATGACGAAACATTGCGTGGATATCGTAAAAATCGTTTGAGTAATTAATTATCACCACGCTGCACCGCATTTCTGCATTGGACATTACATAACAGTATTATATATCGAGTGTGGAACGTTATCGAATACAAATAACGAATTCTCTTGATACAAATTTCCAACAACTTGCGTTGGTTTTGTCGCTGTTCTTCTCCTCTCGTTTTATCTCTTCACATTTAGACACCGTCCTACGCTTGGACCAAAGTTATTGAAAGTTTTATCTCAAAAATTGTTAATTTTTTCTTCTATCGATCGCCATACCAAAGAACAGATGCTAAGTAAACGATTGTACGGCAATTTTACGTCGACGATCAACTTGCAATTCGTAAAATTCATTCGTAGAACTTTACATATTTTATTACGAAAGTTACCATTACATAAGCAAATTTATCAGCATTGCTAATTTATACCTCGTGACTTGCAGAACTTCGCTGATGATACTATTTTTGATCGTGGAAAAAAGTGCAGATAATTTTATTGAAGCAAAATTAACTTTTTTCAAAATCATTGTACAAAAATCTCGTTATTATTTAAAAAGGTGATTCTGAAAAATTTCATTGCTCGTTTCACTAATTGCTCGTTCGTTTACTACGAATTCGCTTACTGCTCATCCCGTTTGTGAGTTACCGTCGTTGGTCAGCACATTTTGAAACATGCTTTTTCGTAGCAATTTATGATTATTTAATTCGACGTTGAAACAGTAAAGATTCACCTTCCCCGCATCCCTTAAGCCTTAAGGCGTCGTATGGTAAAATCAGGTAAAATCGTGGCTGGTGAGTCGAGATGCAGCGGTAATCGCCAGGCTGTCGTTATTAAATGTGATTACGCAACTCGAAAAGTGGCTTCAAAGGACGCGCATTATGACACTATGGCACGTAGCCGTTTCTATGGGGCGCTACGTCATGCCTCGAGGTGTCTGCGTTTAGCATTACAGCTAATACGCCTGCGAACAGGGGCGTATTCAGACGGAATTCGATCCCGGAACACGGAGATCCTTTTTTTTTCTTTTTTTTTTTTTTCTGTACCGCGATTAAAGCTCGCGGATAATAAAATCACTTTGTTAGGCTGGATACTATTGCGTCGTTTTTTATTTTCGTATAAGTTTTCCAGCGGAATTTGATACCGTAGGTAGTTCCAGAGAGTTATCGTTTACACATATATAGCAGTTTACTTTCGTCAGAATTATAATTTTTCAGTTACAGTTTTCATATTGAAAACTGTGTATTAATAACTTCCTTCTTCCAAATGATGGATTACGCAGTGTAGGTGTGTGTTTGCTCCGAAGGCGTTTCAAATATTTGAAGGACGTCAAATTTTTTTAACGGAGCTGTGGAATGGAATTTTTTCATATATCGATCAAAGTATCCCCTAATTTTGTATGAAAAACATATATATAAAATACTCGTGTCCGAAAACCATCGGTTTAAAGGGTGTTTTAACTTTAACGATGCAAGAATCAACGTAGGACGAATAAAGTCCTAATTAACGTATATACGTACAACGTATCCGTAACGTTACGAACGAAGGAGAACAAATAAACGATCTGTTATATCTATTTTTAATTTTTTGGTTATTAGTTAATGGAATTTTAAATGATTATTGTTAATCCGCTCCTATCCGTCGATATTAGCACTTGCACGATGTATACGAAAGATCTATTCGTATATAACTTACCTGATCGTCTCATCTTCTCTCAGCTGACTCTGCAGGCTATAGACAGCTGCATGATTTGTTCATACTTGCGTGTACAGTCTCGTTAGGCAGTTGCGCTTGATCGATACCTACTTTGAAATAGAAATGGAATGTAAATTGCGCTTTTCGAATACGGGAAGACGGATTAAAATATCTCCAAGCGAAGAATGCAATATAGTCATTAAAGAAATTCTGCAGTCATACGATCAGGTAATATTACAAAATAATTACGAAGTGATGTAAAATGGATTTGAAAAATAAATAACCGAATTGTTTGTTTAAAAATATTCGTTTACAGAGATGTTACATATCTACATACACTTGCTGTATCTGTTATAATTTCTTTATATGAAACGAACCGAAAGAATTTACCACTTCCCTTTCTACGTAACTTAATATTTCAAAGCATATTACGACGTTTGATTGGTCTAACTCTGATTGTTAAAAGCTACTGTGACCAAAGAGATTCGGTAGTCTTTGAGGGGATCATCCAATCGACGGATGTTGTTTCTTTCGACTGTCGTCGGCAACAAACCGATGGGAATTAATGAAAAAAAGAGCGCAAAAATTAAAATCACGAATGATTTGTTGCAACGAATTGTTGCGATACAAATTACCTATCGTCGAAAAGATTCAGAATCGCGAGATATTATGCGTCACACGTAAATTTATTACCGCCTCTTCCTCTATGACATGTAACTTAAGCAACATCGGCCTTCTTTTCGTCGTGGTTGGTAACCTAATCTTTCTAGGGTTGTTAGATAGAAGAATTTTCCCTTGCTTATGCGTTAACGGCCCGCGCCTCCTCTTTGTACCTGAGTTTCATCATCAATGATATCACGTATATTTTCTCTCTTTCTTTCTTAATATTCATTAACTTCTTTGCACTCGCAACTAAGATAACTGCCAAATATTTATCGACTAATTTCTTTACTTTTACCATCACGATAATTGCGATATTAAACATACGTGTACAGGTATTCCAATATACTATGATTCCTCCGAAAATTTCAAGACTAAATGAATAAATAAATACGTTTTACATTATCGCCATCGTTTCTGATAGATAGATAGATAGGTCGAACTTCAAAGGCTCATTCGCAGGCTTTCCGAGCATCTACATGACACACCTTCTGTCACAATAGCGAGTATTTTTCTGACCTTTCAGTTGTCATTAAAAAGAAAGAAGAAGCTCGGCTGACGTGAAACGGAATTGCGGTTCGACTAGTTTCAAAGCGGCGGTCGACCGCCGCGAAGGACTGAAAACACTGGCATTTCAATCTTCAAACAGATATACTCTGTCTACCCTTCGTTCCCATTTGTTTCTCCAGCGATTCGAGGAAAAGGTCCTACCATTCTATCAGGTCATCCCATAAGTAACGCTCGTTCTTTTTTTTAGAACTGAATTTAAAACGATAAGATATCAACTCTTAACTAGTGATTAATATGATCTTATTAGTGACTGACATTATAACAATGTAATACAATATAATGCAAAATATTATTCCGAGTTATAGTCATGATAAATAAAATGTACCGAAATATAAGAAATTCTTCATGCGTTTCCGTTTCTTTTGTTTTCTATAACGCAAGTGAGATGTATTAACAGCGGGCCTTCTCGATTTTTAAGGATTAATTGTTTATTTGCACTTAATATATGTACGTACCGTAAAAATCGTATTGTCGATGAGGCGAGCTAATTTCGCTTTTCATCACGGTAGCGCACGGTATTGCGCGTCCTCGTTCGTCGCCCTGATGATTTCCACTCGAAGAGACGTATACATTCCAGGAGCTTAGTTGCGTCCAACAGCTGAATAGATGAACTTGTTACATTTATTAAGCGTACGCGATTTCCCTAGTTCGTGGAAGCAGATTGTTTTCCAAAGGATCGTGCATACTGTACGACTATACGGTATAGTGTAGGACGTCGTGTCGCGCCACATGAATGACACGATGTAAATGTCGGTATATGGCCGTGGAATCCTACGAGAAAGGCTGGTACATTCGAGCCGAACATTAATAACAAATCAAGATCTCCGGTCAGCATTAACGTCACAAATGAATTTCACTGAAAACCTCCACGCGATGATTTCGTACCGTACATATTTCAGTGACAAATTATGTAACGAATGCTCCCGTTTTGACCTTATGCGATCAACGTCGATCGTGCGCCGAATTTTTGAAAGCATAAAGTTGTACGACGAAGACAAGTGTGTAAGATATCAGCGAAACATGTATCTAACGAGAGATGAAAGTGATTGATCGTTGACTCTATCGAACAATTTAACGAACAACTTTGGTAGCTGTGATCGTTGTCGATTTAATTAAAAAAGGAGAGATACGAGCAATAGAAATGGAAGATATAATTTGTTTTCTTGTTTTCATTATTTAAAGTTTTGTATGATATTTTTAGCAACTTGTATTCAAAGATTTTTAAACAACAGCATAAGGGGGGGTTTAAGAAAATCTCAACTTACATAATAAACTATTACCATTTGAAAATATTAAACAAATTATCCGTAATTGAATAGCGCACGATAATTTCTTCTCTTTATTTTACAATTTATTTCGAGCTTGTTTTCTAAATCTTAAGTATGTTAGCGAAATCTTCATCGAATGATAATAAAATAAACACGATAATTGCCAAAATATATTTACCAACGATTTTGAAAATACATATTATGATATTTATATACACATGAAATTAGCATTATCCGAGCATGTTGATTACCCATATAAAATACCTGTACGAGGTAAGACGATTTTACACGTCGAGATAAGAGATACGAAAGCGGATACAAGTAAAATTTGCCTTTGTCGCGGGAGTCGATCCTCGAATCACTGAACGATATAACAGTGATTCATAATGCGAAGTCGTCGATGATTGCTAACGATATAAATAAAACGGTTAGTTAATCTCGTATTAGAATTTATCCTTTAAATTACGACGCAAAAGCTAATAAACTTTGCGTCGTTTGATTTAATTACGTAATAATACGACATTGGACGTAAAATCGGATTTTATATGTACATAAAAAATGTGGTATTATCACGACATCGTCAAACACGTAATATTTTACATTGTTCTCAATGTTCCGTCCTACGTTTCATCTCTATGCAAATAATTAACAAAGTAAAAGATTACACGAGCGAAAAAGGTGTCTACAAAGTGAATTTCTTTTATTAAGATTTCGGTACAATTCCCAATCAAACAAGAGATTCGTACGATCATACCATATTCACCGCGTATACATATATCCATGGAACCGACAATTCGGTTCGTTATACTTGGATTCACGCGAATTCTAATAATTAAGTTACGAATCGATGGTCGAACCATTAATTTTCATATTCACAAAACAATATACCTAGTGTGTATGTACCTTTCTCTTGTTTCGTGGCATACTGCCATGCAGATATGTTCATGTCTGCCGCAGGAAACGAAGACTAATAAAAATCCGTTGCACCTTTTTGCGTTATACTCGTCTTACAATGGTTCTGCAACGGTTAATCATTACGAGATCAAATCTATCACGTAACAAGAAATCGAAGAAGCATCGTACAGATTACTCGTGCTATTCAAGGCGACGAAGGAAAAAAAAAAGATAAAAAGAATAAAACCGATGCACGGAATACGCGAAATTACATCTTAATAACACGCGGGTGGGGACTTTGATCTAAGATAACACGCGGTTATTTTTCAGATAAGAGCAAAGTTGTAATTTTTTAACTACAAACGTTGTTTACTTAAATTAATGCCGTTAATTACCGTGATTCTTGAAAGGAAATCAATCTCTATTAAAAGCACAATTAAAACCGATATTACAGTTTTTAACGATATTAGGTAAATTTCTCATTATCCAAGCGTAATCGATCTTCTATCTAGTTAGTATATTTTCAATTAACAAATAAATAAATAATTCGGCTAGGTTTATCCAAATTTGCTTGATATTATTTAGAAAATATCGTTGCGTTAGATGTAATTTTCACTTTGCATATTTCACTCTGTAGCAAATGAGAGAAAGAAGGAAGATTTGTATTTGGTAACTTATAAAGCAAGAAAAGTTACGATTCTATTAAAGGAAAAGGTATTTGTAATTATCATCGTATCTGCTTGATGAGGCAAGAAAGGCAATTATTAGCGAATTTATGAAAATTACGTTCAAATAGTCGTTGATGCATTATCGCCGATTGTAACTTACGCCGCAAATGTCAGGGTTAAGCAAAAGACCGTTGCATTAGAACACCGATATTCCAATATCGCGGGAAATTCTGGGTAATTTACTTTTTTTATTTCGTTCGAGTTTTGTTTCGGTATCGCGTGCTCGAAACGTTGCAAATATGTTAATGGCAGAGCTGATAGGTAGTTGTTAAATGTCAGCATGTACATATTGAAAATATTTTATAATTAAGACAAAGAAACGGGAGAAGCAACGAACTTCAAAGTGCAACGATAGGGAAAAGAGTCGCGTCGACCCTTTACGTTGATTCCTGCCAATTTTTATATCTCATCGTCGTTAAAAGTCGTTTCGATCGATCGGCAAAAGGATTCTAAATATTATTTTAAATCGGCGAAGCCTCAAAAGGAGGTTTTAATTCTGAGAATCTAGGTAGTAGATATAAATAGTTCTAGTGAAAAGACTACGTCGTTTCTACTTACTCAGATACTAAAAGACTTTCACTTGTTGGATTATCGAAGATTTTTGCTAAATAAATTTACTAAGGAAAAGAAGCCAAAATTCTGTCTTTTGAATATCGTATTATTTCAAATATGCAATTTATTATGAAACGGATACTTTTTATTTAAAAATTGCTAAATAAATTATAACAACGATTCCCAATTTTTTGCAACATTTTTAAACTCTTAATTACCATTCAAACATTAAAGTACGCTGTTATTCGTGTTAATTTTGCTAAAAGCAATGAAAAAGCGCGAACTCTATATCGAAATTGCTTTTAAAAGTAATCGAAATGAAATTAATATTGCGTCAGGTAAATGCAATGTTAATAAACGACGCTATATGTATATAACTCGTACATCTACACGTATAAACGTGTCATGAGTCGTGCGTGCAGAAACGATTCAAGGAAACGAAGATTTCCTCTTCTATAATCGCAGCTAACACAATTGTACGTGACCTAGACACTGCATCCCTTCATACATTCAATCATAGCCTGTTTTGTTCGACTTTATAAAAATTCTGAACAAATATCCGGTAGAGCCTTGCAACAAATGGCAATTATCTTCCTACTTCTCTCGTGTCTTTTGTATTTCTTGTTTGTATTTCTCTGTTATATTACCGCATTTCACGATTGATGCTATCGACGAAATTGAAATTAAAATTCCGTGCTATGAATCATAAACTCGGGTTTGTTCATTGAAACACAGTTTTCACGGTAATTTTTTACCGTGATTTTTTATTTAATCCTGAATTTTCACTTTCTGCCTTGTTTCATTATCGTTCCCAGTAATTACTTAAAATTTTGATTTGGTTTAATAATCTATTCTTTGTGTTATACTCGTTTTTGAATAATACTTCGTATCTTATTTTGTTCATAAAATAATTTATTCTTTAGTACATTTTTATCCAAGATCGATAAGAAGATCTTTCGTTTTAATTTTCGTCATTATATTTGGCATTTTTTATTTGATTAATTTTACAGCTTGCTCCATACGCACAAAAAGTTTCTTCAATTTGCTTTCACATTTTAACGATCACCTTGTTTTATCTGATATTTAAATCCTTAAATGTTTTATCCGTAAATCATTCGTTTAAACCGTCGAAAAGCAGCTTTTAAAAAATCTTTCGCCGATGTATAAGGCGACAACCGTCGCTCGATTTCTGGTCCTCGTATGTTTCACGAAACGTCCGAAATTCTTGGACGCGCTGCTCTTCCAAAGAACGAGCGAAGAATAAATCCGCCATGAGGATGATATCATCCGTAGTCACGAGTCATATAACGGATAATTTCGATGTACCGAAATTAATAGACGGGCCATGGATCATCGTTGTACGTATCGCGCGTCAAGATAAAAAATTCCAATTCCTCGATTCATCCGAGCACATTTTTCCGAAGATGCACTGGTCAGAAGAAGTGCATTGTGAAGAGGGCAGGGATGACCCCTTTCACTGTACCACGTTGCTACGGTCGTGTATATAAAGAGGCGAAGCATCTGACGAAGAAGCACAAGTACCAACCCATCTGCATCCTAACCGCTTCATCGCCGGTGTCCGTGTGACAGAGAGATTATGTTCACTATCAAGGTAGGTACTCAGTCCGTAATACACGCGTCCGACAGTAGTCCGCGATACACGGTTTCCATACGGCGAGATAAGTCCTCTGACTTGAACGCCACCGACTTGGCCGTGAATTACCATCGGTGTTAGGTACACGGGTCGGAGCTTTGATTTACGCTGGCTATGGGGAAAAATTCGCTACTCTCGTCGGTAGCGTGTCCCTCGTCGCGCATACATTTCCCGCGATCCGTGTAATACTCTAACGATAAGCACGGAGGAACGTCTATGGATATCGAGATATCGCTTGAACGTGGTTTCAACTTGATTTCGAGTCACTGTTCGTTGTTACTTGTATCTATGAAATAACTATTATATACTCTTCTTCTATTCCTTTGTAGTTTGACAAGCCTGAAATAATATTCAAGTAGACGTAGCGATCATTTTTTCTTTCTTGATTATTTGGAATCTTGGACTTTACTTTCGATCGAATTATGTAATTATTCTTATTTTATTCTTGAAATATGTCGGCGACGTACATGCGAATAATCAACGTTGAATTAATAGGATTGATCGATGAACGAGTATTCCGTCGTGAAATAGTCGCGCTAGCGATAAACACGATTATTTCAGAATAGAAGCAACGAACATTCGAAAACCCTTCGCGTTTGTTCCGAGTGATATAATATCGCATTTCGAATCGTATAATTTTTTACAATTTGTCTTTTTTTTGTTGTATCGCCCTTCGTTAACGCGATAATGACTTGCGTTGCTATCAAAATTATCTACGTATTGCGAAACAAAACACAAAGGATAAACACGGAACGCGCGTGTAACGAAACGGTTTTCTCAATCGATACGTGTTTCTAAAAAAAATAAAAGGGATAGAAAGCTTGAAACGCGACGGTACTAGTGGCATATGTACCTGTAACATCGAAGTTCCCGCGAAATTCGATATTCGTGTTATAAACGTATATTAATATTATATAATAAAAAATGTAGATGTATATAAATATTGTATATTTATATGATAAGAATTGAGTTTGCTGATAACGGAAGCTCTTGCGCGTGAACCAATCCGATTAATTTTTATAATTCTCGAAATATCTCGTATTCTATCGTACAATAACCACAGCAATACAATACCAATATCGATTGTACACGCAACGTGGGTGACATTTTTACGTGCTCGTTTTATTAATCTTTGTATTAATTTGTTCTTCATTTCGGTGATTGCAACGATAACGAAAATCTTCGTGCCGCGCAAATGGAATTGCACGTATACCTAAAATATTTTAATCGATACTGTTCTATTACAGAAACAACGAGACAGACAAATGGTCATTGATAAACCTTAATATCTATGGTTTTCTCTAAAAAAAAATACCGAGTCACGATACTTTCACGTTCGAAATATGTGTCGTTATCGAATTTTGAAACTTGAATTCATGTACTGGCTTATTGACAGAAGTCGTTACTATCCCTTCGCTCCGTGTAACTTTCCAATTAGATAGGTGTTACATCAGGATAACTTTAAAGCCGATTACTTGCTCGTGCGACTTTGATGCCGTCGTTATGTCACTTATATACGAATACGACTTTTCTCTTTTATTCGTATAGCAGTGTCTTCGTCGCATCGCTGTTGCCTTATTAGCATCGAGCTAAAGATATTTTTACATACATTGTCAAGAATATTCTACGCACAGGTATTCCGCTCGAAACTTTTTTTCGTAACAGAATCGTCCTTCCTTTTCGTTCGTTCGACAAATCGTAGAAATTGTACATAGCATATTCTCGCGACGATAGTTAAAACGAACCTGTTAATCGAATTGAGCTGAAAGTAAAATTTATTAATAGAACTCGTAGTCAAACATGTACAGATAATACTCCGCGAATGATACGAAAAATATTCAGACTCCGGCAAGATAAGCTCGTTATTCTTCTCTTACGCTACATGCGTATCTTTTTTTTCAAATCAACGATTCGTTCTCGATGCAGGATTTAAAAGGAGGCGTTCGAAGATCTTCGTTAGCGATCGCTGTTGCGATTGCATACAATCAAAATTAACGGAATTCGAACGAGGGAACAGAGGACAGGCGTGAAATTAAGAATAGAATTATCATAACAATTACGAACGACGAACGACTAGCACGATTGCGTCACGTTACACTCGTGTCGACACCTTTTTCTTCGAGGTAGGACAATTGCGATGGAATAAACCATGACACCAACGAACATCCCGAATACCTTCGTGTACGCGTACACAACACGCGTGCATTCCAATTGTGTCATCTCGTGCCATTTTGCCATTTAACTGGGCCAGGTAATACGCTCGACAAACGGGTATCGAGCAACGAAAGAAATATTATTCATAGTTTTTATGAAGAAAAAAAAAAACAATCGCCGCTATTCTAACTAAAATCTTTTGTATCTCACGTATGTTTTCCACGTTGACGATAAAATTTCTCGCGAGTCTCAATAGTGCAAAATCGTTCTTCCGCGTTATCGAGGTTACAAATGATTGCTTATTGCAGTCGTGACAAGAAAATAATAGCTAATTTCAAAGGCGGCTTAACTAGTTTTAATATGCGCATATACATACACACACATTTATATATATGTATAATATATAGATAACTATACGAACGATTACCAAGGAAGTAAATTATGAAACAAAGTATCAACGAAACAGCAGAAAAAGTAATGCAAATAGTGTTATTTGTGAGTTTCGAATAGCTAAGATTTATTAGAAAGAAACGATAGATTCTCGTTAGTCTCGTTGTTTTTGATTGTTTATCGCAAAAAAAAAACTTCCAAAAAAAGAAGGGAAAGAAAATCTAAGGGAAAATGTTGGATGAAAAACAAGGAATAAAATTCGACAGAAAGATATATGCATCCGTATCAAAAACATCGATTGCGTTTAAAAGTAAATACGAAAAAGGTACCACCGTCGAAGATCAAAAATGGTTTTGAATTAGTTTTTCGATTCGAAATCCAATACCAATATCGTTACTGCACAACTACGACGGATGGCTGAGCGATGGCGGAGCGAAATTGACAATCAACGAACGTATCGAAACGCGTCGGTGCACCTCTCAGACAGGGTCTCCTCGGTGATCGTTTGACCTTATGAATGAAAAGAAGAAGCGCCTTCGCGTCTCTCCGGTTCTTTCATAATCCGTGTGATTGCACGTTACGCGGCGCATCATTACCGCCACTGGTAATTCCTCCTTCGTTCCGCGCGACACTTGTGAAACTTTCCACGCCTTGTGATTTTCGCGACTGAACCGCGTAACAACGGGGTCCGGTGCAATTGGCATTTCGAGCAGCGATTCCTTCGTATCGAGATGTTTCTATGGCGCGTCGCGATAAGGGATCGCGAGCGAAAAACGGCCGATATCGATCGAGAGAAAGAGAGGAAAACGAAGACAGGCTACGTCCGCTTGTACGCTCCGGCATACCTCTTCGATTTCCTTCCATGTCCTCTCCCCCTTGGTGACTGGCTTCGCTTGGCCTTCCGCGCGTTCCATTGTCTACGCGGTGAACACGACACGTAGGAAGCGATCGCTTGTTTCAGCTCGGTCATACGGTCAAGGAGAATCGAAATATCGATTACATTGTTACGAGAATGAAATCTCGTCTCGGATAGCGTTTCATTGATGTGGCGCTGTTGCTCGGGATTGGTAATTAGAAACGCGTTACGGACCGGAATAAGAGCCACGAGCCCGTAATTCGATCTTTGATCGTGCTGAACGACTAGCACCTTGTCATTTGCGCGCGTCATTCACGAGTGGAAGTTTAAACAGTCGCAAACGGACGTCGACAAAAATTTCTGTATTTCGCGAAACAATTTCGTGAAAGTTCGTCGGATTGTACGTTTAGCGGTGAATAGAAGTGAAAATGTTTCATCGTGTTCGAAGACCGGTATAAAGTGCGACGTACGAAGATGGCCGTGCATACTTGTAGAAGACAAGAGCGAACGATGAGAAGCGATCCGATCGGGCTGACATTTAATTCGCGAATTTTTCCTCCAGCAGATTCACGGTTGACGGAATTCTTGAATGAAATTACACGTTCCACGGTCGTGCGGAGAAAAACGGGCACATTACACGGGTACCGCTTTCGTCCTGCCATTACGTTGTATTTCATAATGTCATTTGCGACTGATGTAACCGCGTCGTGCAGTCTCTAGACATTATCGTCTTCGCTTGCCCTTTGCAGCCGCACCACACAGAGCCACGCCATCGTCGCCAAGCGCTACTTTCACGAATTCTATGAATATTTGAACGAAAGGTTTTACAAACGGTGTTAGCGATCGGCATTTCTCATGGTCTACGGATTTCCCAGGCGCTACCCCACTTTGCCAGTCACGAGAGACAATGCAAGTTAAAAACTCGTATTCCAATTAAACTTAATTGGTGCGAATCCCATTTCGACGCCAATTCAAGAACCACGCTCGCTCGATCGCGCTTGTTTACCATCGCTTTGCTGTAAATGTACGCCGTGTAACGCGTAACGCGAGCGCTCGTAATACGATCATTCATCGAATTAAGACAATTGCAGGTTGGGTATGCGAGATTTCGCGCGATTTGTATATTCCGTTCCCGTTCGTAACGTGGTCAGTGTAGCTGCGATCACTTTGCTTCGAAATTATTTTTTCTTGCCTCCTTTTACAAAATTCATACTTTGAGTAGATACGACGCTCCCTTTCCTATCGATACAACGATCGACTACATATCCCTTCTTTGTCCGATTATTTTATATGTATATATATATATATGGTATTCGAAATTGAAAAATATATTAACGAGAAACACGATTGTTTCAGGTGTTAGTGGCGGTCGTACTTTGTACGACGGCGATATTAGCTCTTCCTCAACGACCTAGCGGTGGCGCTGACAAAGATGCGGTAATTACATCTCAGCAGCTCGAAGTCAACTTTGACGGCACTTACGTCAATAAGTAAGTTCATGGGAGAACATCGTCGAAAGAAGTAATTTGTCGCGACTGATTTCTTACAAAAAGGTTTACAGCTAACGGCAAACTCGTCTCGTCGTTTTATTTCTTAATGTAGGACATTAGTTTTACAGAACAAAAGTAGGTCAGGGCAACGCAGGAAATGTAGAAAGGCGTAGCTTCTGTATAAGAGAAATTATATCGTAGGTTTTTAATTTAAACGAGACGGCGACGATACTTTTTGCTTTCTACGAACAAATACGCAACATCCGAATATAATAAACGAAGTTTTCTTAGCTAGATTTCTTTTTAGAAATTTAAGTTTCGATTTTATTAACATATTTTGTATCAGATAAATGTCGTCTGCCATTTCTTAAAACTTGAAGCATTTAATACGAAGTTAGCTTCTATTTTTTCGAGAGAATTTCGTTTTCATCGTTATTTCGTTCGCCACGGTAGAAACGTAATTTCATACCAGACCAGTCGCGTGGATTACAAACGATCAAATTGCGGAAAGCGTAAAGAAAATCGAGTTCAAAGTTGAATTGTCCGCCGGACACTTTGCCATGTAACGAGTCAAAACGAGACCTTTGATCGTTGCTAGAACGCGAACGTGCAACGAACAAAGTAATCACAGACGTTGAAGACAATAGACAGAGGATAACAGGTATTCGAGTCCAATGGTACTGGCTTGTTCACACGATTCGCAATTGTCGCCAACTGTAATCTCTGTTTTGCATAAAGACGTAGCTATTCATAAGTAGGAGTGACGGGCTACCGAGCTGAACGTTTTTCTTTCAATTAGAATGCTGTGCCTCTTTCTTTTTTTTTTTTTTTTTTTAACGCCGTTGAATTCTCAACTTCTCTCTATCGAATTCGTTCAATTCGTCAAATTCGTTCGTTCGTTTGAAAATAGATCAAGAAATTTCGCTGAACGTTTATATATGTTATTCGTTAGTCGGATATTTAAATAACATTATATTTACACAAGCGTTTGATAAAATAATCAAAGCGTCGTTATTTAAAATGTCTCAGTAATGGCCTGAAAACGAATACCGCCCAAGTTATGAAAGTTTAAAGTGTCTCTTTGGAAGAGTGTTTTAGCGTTGCGTCAGCGTTGTATTTAGCTTCGCTCGACGTCTCGACGCGGCATCGGTACAGCATCGGCATCGCGTTAACGAAGCTAAATGTAGTACCGATGAAACATTAGTTATCTGCGGTTCCGAAAGGACGTAGCCTTCGCTGCGGACATTAAACAGCGTCAGGCGTTAATCGAACTACAAATTATTGTTCAGCTTCGAGACAAGCAACGGAATCAGTCACCAAGAATCGGGACAACCTAAACAAGTAGACAACGAGACACCGGTTGTTTCGCAAGGCTCCGATTCTTACACGGCGCCGGATGGTCAGCAAGTCAGTATCACGTACGTGGCGGACGAGAATGGCTTCCAAGTGCAAGGATCTCACATCCCCACGGCACCACCGATACCACCAGAGATTCAAAGGGCGCTCGAATGGAACGCGGCTCACCCAGAAGAAGACGACGGTGGTCAACCACGACCACCTGGCCGAGGTGCGTCTTCTTTTCCTACCCTAATGATTAACGACGCTTTTACGCTCTCCGGTTAGATTGTCCGTTTTCGCGCGCAACGAGTCTGTACGATCGATTTTCGCATTTTACATTCGCTTCGAATTTCTACGTTGCGCAGTTCATTTATTTCTTTGGTTATTCCTACAAAATGTCAATTTTAGAGCAAAAAGTATTTCTTATCCTTTGGCACGCTTTTACGTTTTCTACTTCACTGACATATGCTTGTATCATATATTCGTCGACTAAAATGAAATTTCTCGGTGATGGTATACGCGATGACGTTCGGCTATAACGGTCAAAATATATGTTTTCCAACGATCGAGTCTAACAGGTTTCTCGTCCCGTAGGTTAATCAGCCCAACTATACCTCAAACGTGACCTGATTTCGAGCCAGCTTGCCATGGACAGAACCGACCCTGAGCCTTCGATGCGACCATAAAAATAAATATAGTGTGGTATATTAATCTAGGATTATACATAACAGAAAAAAATAAGGCGCGAGCCAGCCGGTATATAATAACTGTATACTTCGAGATTCTTTATCTTACCTGTATAGATGAAAGTAACGCGCACTGTTCAGCAGTTTACGACAGGATCGTGCCGATGCGCGCACGCTGCTTTCACAAACGTAAAACGCGATAAAACGACGACGCCATCGCAGCTGCGAAGACGCGTATCGAGCGTCGATAGTACATAATAATATACGTATACTTTAACTTGTGATTTTTGTATATAAATAAAAACGTTTTGCCGAAGAATCTTCTGTCTGTCTGTCTGTCTATCTGTCTCAAGGAATTCACACTTTCCCTTTCTCCTTCTCTTGAAGCGTGTTATGGCCCTCGTTTATACGTATTAAACGTCCCGCATCGTCGCATCGTGCGATGATAATTAATTCAGATTATCACGAAAACAATTAATCGGTCCGAATTGTTGTATCTCGGCAACTTCTGCAAATAGTTTTTATACAATTTTATTGCGTGTTTTCAAACCGTATAGTAAACGGAAATAAAGCGTGTAAAATAATTAAATCGCTCCAAAATATGAGAAATAAAAAGAAAAAGAAGACAACGAAGCCTAATTAATTGAAGAAACACGTACATCGAATAAATTTTTATACAATATTTTGCTGTGACTCGGCTCCGAAAGCGATAACATGCCATAAATTATACGTAAATCTCTCGTGGTGATATTATTCTAAATTTTATAGTTACATAGCTTTTGTCGTTATGTGCTTGAAAATTGAAAAAAGAATACGAAGATTATTTCTAATTTTCTTCACGTATTTAAAGTCAATTGCTACGTAAGATTTAATAGTTCCCAATCATCGCCCCAAATTTTACAGTAGCGCGCTCGTTTTACATCGTTTCAGAGCGGCAAGTTACGAAAGTCAGGCGTAATTTTGCTTCTTGTCTAGGAGTAAAACACGGGAATTATCACGGGAAGAAAATGTTATCGCTCGAAGGATATCGATTACAAGACAGCGGGCATGTCGAAACTCCGCGGCGAACGCGTTAAGCTTGATGGAAGCTTCGACGAACATCCGAAGCAGTAACTTTGTGAAAGGAACCGAAAGACATCGTCGATGCCATTAATGCTACAAGCTATTAATTAATTAAAGTAACAACTTTGAACGCGTGTCGATGCTTATATCAATTAGTTATTGTTAGGAACCTGAATGAAATTATATAACAGCGTATACCTGATAGAACCGAAATAGCGAGCTTGCGAAATCTTCCTTCAACTTTGGGAGAGAGCAACGATCGCATAAGTACGGGTTATTCGCGCGGAAGACGCGTTGTCCTCCAAACTCGATTTAAAATTATAAATCACGAATCTTCTTCGTAGAATTAATCATCTTATCCTTAAAATATTTCTAGCTTGTTACGTTCCAAGCAATACATCCTCGCGTTTGTTAGTATCTTTTAGAAGAATTCCTAATTTTAGCTCATCGAGAATTCTTTTCTCCCTAGATCCTCGCGTAATTTAGGTTTGTCAGAAGTTTCGAAAGACCTCTTGAAACCGTTCGAAACACGCAAACTGATAGTTAGAACGAGAAAGGTCGCGAAACAATTACAAAATTTCTAATAACCGTGGTCGAGCCGTGAGTCATTCGACATTGACCCATCGTTGCCTCACAGACTTCTAAAAAATGAAAAAAAGAAAGAAAAAAAGAAACACGTATTTCTTAAATCTTCTTCTTTCCTTCTACGAGTTGCCCGGTCTCTAAAGTGCGTCGAATATTTAAATAAAGAGATGACTAATTGCACTTGTCGCAATGAAAAATCCTGGGTAGTGCTGTCGGACGGTATAATACCTTGTAAGAAATATTCAAAAGCCACTGATTCCGCTCATTAGAATTGTGCTTCCTTTGACAGATCATTTTTTAAAAGAACCAGTCCACGATGTGCGAAACGTCACCTTAAATCACGAGATTAATTATTTTCACGTATGTATCATTGTTTGTTGAGACACGCGCGCTTCTTAAACTTTCGTTGTTGCTAAAATCTCATTCTTTCCTCTCGCAAATATACCTTTACCAAATATGCCTTTCTTTTATAAAAAAAATGTTTCTACATTCAGGTTCGTTCTGAACCATTACGTAGGCGTACCGTCGCTAAAAAATTAACGGTCGACGACGTCAGATATACATCGTTATGACGTAATACTCTTCTTTTGAATCCGGAGGAAGCTGACAGCAAGTATTTGTCAAAACGTAACAGCATTATCGATACGATTGATAACGTGAATAACGATACGTCGATAACAAGGAAATTGTCATATAGCATGCTGTACTTTATTTTACTATAGGGCAAACCTGTATTTATTAGATACTTTTATAACGAGCAAAAAAACAAAGAAAGAGAAAAAAGAAAATAAAACTAACAAATTGCATTTTAGCACTTGAAATAAGAATAAAACGAAAGCTCTATTTTTCCCGATTTTGCACCTCTGGAATGGACAAGACCGTATACCACTGTACGGTATTAGCGACTAAAGTAAATTAACAACGATAAAATCGAAGATAGTCAAGTTCTTCTGTTCTGTTCTACAGTCTTCGAGCGCCCCTCTATCGCAGCCTGTACGTACACTGTACCCAACTTTCTTGCAAGTGTTCCGCAACATATTCTTCAGGATAAGCACATATACCATCCAACTTGATTCTTTTCTTCGACGACTTTTGTTTCTTAGCTGTTGTTGGTTCTTCTAAATTCGAAATAAATGTCTTGATGTAACGAGTGATCGATTTTTGTATTCGGAGGATGCCGGATCTTCTCCGTTCAGGTTGTGCTTCGAGACGCACGAAGATAACCTTCTGTTTATAATGTTACAAGAAAAACATAAACATAAAAGTACTGCGGTGTTTTTCCTCGTCCTTGGTACGACAAGTTTTGCAAGATAAAAATTAAAATATCTTTTAAACTGAACATTTGTCGACCAAAATCGAAGTACCTTGGTACTTTTTTGCAGGGAATTAAAAAATATTACATTGGCACTGAAGCCTCTTTAAAGACGAATATAAAGAGAAATCAAGATATCTCGTTAAGTTTGGTCCATCGAGTCAAACAACTTTCATTTGAATCACTTTTTGCTACCTCTCGTACTTCGATACTCTTAGAGGAACGATCACGCGTATATATTTAAAACTGACATACGATCGAAAAGCGAGGGTTTTTTGCTTTTTCAAGCTAGTCCAACGCACAGAGTTTTGCTTTTGTATTGTATAAAAACAAGCGAAATAAAAGGAAACATGGAAACGTGAAAACAGGAATCTGTTTTGTTCGTATATTGCGTAAGAAAATATGAAACTGGTAGTTCATAAAAGTAATAAGCGATACACAAACAAGGAATAAGCTACGTAAAAGTGACTTCTCACGCTCTTTAAAGAGAAGAGACGTAAACTCGTTGACACGGTGCTTGTGCGTGTTGTCCAGTCTACTCGAAGGAAGCTCCAGAAGTAATGCGATAGAAAATACAAGTTCCAAGCAATTTGTATATTTATAGCAAGTGTGTATCCACGGTAACGGTTATTATAATTGACGATCTAGGCGTGGATTGATTGCAGGTTGCTGGTGCCATGATCCAGCCGGGAAGGTTTTCTTTATTACGCGATACCGGTCATACGAAGGCTGAACCGGTATCACCGAGTGACATTTGAACGGAAAATGTCGGTGATAGCGGAGAGTATTTCAAACTATAAAAGGTGCATGCGATAGATGTGCACTCGCCAGTAGGGTTTCGCACGCGCTATCTGGAAATTCAGAAACCGAGGTTGGACGATCGCGTCGACACCGTCAATAACCAAGTATGATCGATAGGCAGACTTTCGATCGTTATCTTAGCGCGCACACGTTCCATCGATTACCGATTAACAGGCGTATCGTTGCAACTACTTACGCCACATTTGAACGCTTAACTTAATCATCGCGTTCGTAAAACCACTTAATTGAATTAACCGGCCTAAACGGATAACTACTTCGTTACTTAGATTTATGATCGGACACTTGTCACGGTTTTAACGAGATACGCGATAATTAACCGATACGAAAGTATAATACGTAATACAGATATAATTACGCGTATCTACTCGTCGGAGATACAGTACATATGAAAAAGATCAACATATAGCTGTTCGTACATACATCGTCGTTTATTTTCTAATTTTAGTGGATTTTTTATTAACTTTTTAATTAATTTTAATAAAAATTGCAATAAATAGAATTCGGACGAACAAAGTTCTGTTGTCGAGTCAAGTTAGAGTAACATACCTTAACGCGTCACGACAGTAATGGCTTTTTTCAGACATTTTTCCACTCGTCGCTCGCATCATGCACTTTCGGACAATTTGCCTGCTGAGCATGGTAGTTACGGCGCTAGCCGCGGACAAACCGATCGCCATCGTCAGCCAAAGTCAAGATATCAGTCCGGATGGAAGCTTTTACTCGAAATGGGAAACCGCTAATGGCATTGCCGTGGAGGAAGAGGGTGTTTTGAAGAATCGTGGTCAAAAGGATGCGGAAGCCGAAGAAGTTCGAGGCTCGGCCTCGTGGACCGCGCCGGATGGTACGAGAATCAATCTCGGCTGGTTAGCTAACGAAAACGGTGCCGCGTTTCAAGGGCCGCATCTGCCAACGCCACCACCCACGCAACCAATACCCATTCTCATCCAGCGTGCCCTCGACTGGATAGCCGCTCATCCCTCCAAAGACGCGTGAAACGGATTCTAGTTTTCCACTATGTTTCGTTCTTAACAGGACAGTATCGCGCGAAGAAGTCGACCGCGTGCTTTTTTCTCTCCGAATGATTTAAAGAATTTGACTTTAGGTACGTACGTCTCTCTGGAAATTTGAATTCTCTTTCTTGGAATTCATCGAATTACGCTATCCGTGTGTAAATTGTTCGAAGAATATACGACGAAGAAGAGCATTTTGTAAGAACTAAGATGTAAAAACTTTAGATTAAACGTATTATAGATCGATGAACCGATGTTATTAATTGATCGCCATAAAATACTCGTACCTCGCTATCGATTAATTAAAAGATCGCTTTGTAAATAACGTAAGTAATATAGTACTTTTATAGTCGATTTATATTACAATAAAGTCCTTTGTGTTCGTGCGACGGGTATTCAACGGTAACAGAGAAATAAATCGTGTTTGTGTAAAATTAAGTGGAAAATGGACTAAAGCTATAAAAGATCATCAAACAGGATGATCCATCGTCGTTACTTAATTCCATTTAAGTGAAATATTTTGACAAAAATATGGGAGTAAAATCCATACGCTGCGATTAACAACATTCCGAATTATAACGCTAGCTCGGTGTACGATAAATGAGAAACTGAAAAGAAAAAGGCGAACGTCGGTTCTGCGAGTTGTCGTGGCACTGGAATCTCGGCGAAACAACACGCGGATTTCGTAGGCGATCTATTTGCAAGCAAAATAGCTCGCGACAGGTGCAACGCGATAACACGGAAGTCGAGGTCGAAGGTTGCCGTTGCGGCGAAGGAGACAGAGAAATATGGCGTAAGTGTCAGAGTACGAAAGTTGCTCGTTGCAGCACCTGCATCGCTGCTGTCGACGATGTTGTCCTCGTTCGTTTGGATTACACACGCCTTGGTAGACGCGCAAAACCGTTTAACCGTGTAAATAGCACGCGCCCATCGTTACGCCTATTTACAGATTATTTCGTTAAATTATTTGCGCTAGCATGGCAACAATGAAAATAATATAGACTCATGCGCGCTGTAATACGAAAATGCCATTCGGTCGAAGTGCAATAAGTGGTGTTCGCTTCTTTTTACGTCTTACGTACTGTGGTTACAGCGACATAAGTACCGTAGGTACACTATCGTTCATAAGTATTTGAACATTTGATTCGTTCCGATCGAAAGGTTGATGCTGTTATCATGTTTTCAGCGTTGTAAGAAAACGCCCCTCTATCGTTAATATTTTATCACTTAACATAATTCGTAATTAAAATTAGTCGACGACTAAATAAGTAACAATAAATTGACACTTAATACAAAGAAGATAATTTATGTCGGAAGAGATACTTACGAGGAGAAGAAGAATAATTGCTATGTTTATTAAATTTTGTCTCGAAACGAAAGATATAGAAATAACTTGTGTATCCATCGACAAGTAATAAAATATCGTCCAATGCTATCGAATTGCATTATGCTATGGATGGCAAAATGTCCTGTTGCATTTATTAGAAAATCTTGATTTCCTAACGATGCAAACGGTAGATTCGGTGAAAAGTTTCTTAGCATACCCGACGCTAAAGTTTAATAGTTTGATAGGCTTTGAATATATAAAGTTTATTAGCTCGAACTTTGCGATATCCTAAGATATAGTAAATGAAGCTGATTATTCTATATCACGAAGGAAGGTATGAAAATATATTCGGTAATTCATCTTTGTTTAAGACGTGATTTATGACTCTTGACACGTACTCTAACGATGCCCTCGGAAGGCTATCGTATATACTAAGATAAAAGTTTCACCGATGGTTCTGCATAGATGACAGAAGTTGGAACGGCCAAGCATTATGTAATTCCATTGTAAACGTGGAACATATCTCAGGTATACTAAAATAGAAGCGTATAACGCTGTCGTTCGTGAAAGTTCAACGAAAGTTTCAGACACAATCGATAATCCTTCGTCGCGTCATCGAAGAGACGTTGACGCACGAGACCGATATAAGACGATTCTCGTTGAGAAAGTTTGGCGTTACGCGTAGCTAATTGACTAACACGTGTTTAGATCAAGCCAGCAATTAGTAATAATTAAGATCGTTCCATGATATTTCGCGTCTATCAAACTCGACGAAATTTAAGAAAATAGAGAACGAAATACGCTAATGTTACTCGATCGTTCTTCCTATTTTTTAACATTTTATATTTATAATATCGTACCGTTGCTTTAAACGAAACGATGCGAACCCGTTAAGAAAACAAATGCCGATACAAGCATATAGGAAAACGCGCGTGTTCCCTTTATAAAAATTTTGATTCTTATCAATTTTACTACTACTGTGTTGATTGAACTTTGCGTGGAATATAATTCTTAAGTTGCGTCAATTTGCTGTTTCATTTGCAAGGAAATGCAAGAAAAGGCAAACGAGATCGCGTTATCCACAAGACCGTCGTCTTCGAATAAATTACCGGAGGACGTCCTTTATGTCCGCGGTATCGCGATTGATTAACGATGTCGAGGCAATTCTACAGCGAGCACGTGCTTAAAACGTTGTACTACGTCTCGTCGTGCTGAAACTTTCTATCGTAAATCAGCGCGTACCTTAGAGAGCACGGATCAAACGAGAACGAATCAAATTCCTCGAAGAAACTACGCTCCTCTTTCAGATTGCGCTCGGAATTTGTATTTTGTATTTACGATTGCAGTGCCGCGGGATTATTTCGTCGAAACGAGCCGGCGCTGATATGAATAATTGGAGCGGAATCGTAAATAATGACAAGGAAGTGTCAACAGAGAAGAGAATTTCGCGTGCGTTTACAACGTGACTCTGTAGTTACAGGCTGCGCCCGTAGCTGACCCGTTCTGTCCTAGCCTTTCCTAAAGCGACTGTAAACTAGCCTTAATTCAATCTGCGTTTACATTCGATCCAGCTAACAGTTCCGGCCAAAGTGGACAAATTCGGGGCCAAAGAATAAATACTGTTTTGATACAAAGTTACGATTGAAGTTAACGTTGACAGTTGGACAAGTTTGTTTTGCCAAGCGGAGAAGCAAATTGTCGTCAAATTTTCAAGCTGCGTCCGGTAAGCGAGACGTCTCGGTTATCGGAGAAACGTTTCGTACAACTTGACGCGATAACGTAGATAAAGTTGGTTGTTTCTATTTTGTAATAATCTTGGTTAACGTAAAAATCAGTCTCGATATCTCCGTATCATTCTCGTATACCTTCTAGGTAAATGTACGGGAACAAAAATACGTAAATACGACAGGCAAAGAGATAAGACGAGGGTGTGTCTTGAATTGCAACATTTATTTCGTATGCATCGTAATACGTACGTACCTGGCAACGATTGTGTACATGTTCGCTGCCCGTGGTACGTACTCGCGTCTGCATGTGTTACAATACACGATACATATATAATACGACATAATATATCGATATACAATACACATATACGTCCGTAAAAGTATACAATAAATATTTACAACAGATTGAACCAGAGTAGTACGCGTTTCGTTAGAGCTTGGACTGCAAGAGGTGACGACGGGGCGATTCATCGTAATTCACGTTAGAAGAAAATTGAACGTAGCTCGTTTTGAGATCACTGACGGTACACGTCTCATCCTTTATACCTGATTCTGGTCCTCCTTGCTCGGGTGCGCCGCTATCCATTCGAGCGCCTTTTGAATGAGCGGCGGTATTTCCGGTGTAGTAGGTAGGTGAGCGCCCTGTGGTTGAAAACCTTCCTCGTTCGCAACATACGTCAACGAGATTTGTTGACCGTCGTCGCTCGGATAACTGAAGCTACCCTGAGCGTTCATCGCCTCGTTCTCTTGGCCGGCGTTCTCCAGATGACCCTCCTCTTGCGCTTTGATCCCATTCCCGGACTCGTAGCTCCATTTGTACGAGCCGTCCGGATTTGGACCCTCTTGACTTTGGCTGACAATTGGTATCACGTCCTCCGCTGGGGCGGCTGCCACGCAGCTTGTCAGCGCGATCACGGCTATCTGAACATCCGAACAGAAACAGAAATAAGTCGCGACTTTGCCTTTATCGTTCTCGACGTCGTCGAACATCGCGCCGTATTGTTTTTCCGTTTTGTTCTTGTTCGTTTTCACGTTCGAGCACTACTCGGAACAAGGAAACCGACTTTTGTTATTTCCAAGTCGAATCTATACAGTTTCAGTAGGGTGAAGCGGTTTTCGGATATCGTTTCGAAGCACATGGTTTCGCGTTTATACGATATTCTACGAATTCGTACGATCGTAAGCGACATCTGATTCGTCCAACACGCTATCGACTCACGTACGTTTACGTTGCCCCAATTTGAACAAAATTACGAAACAACGTTTGAACGTCCCGCGCGAATCGCTCTCTAGCTCGCGAATGACGCGTCTAGCTTTTGCACCAGCATCGAACCGGCATACACGCGTTTAATTGAAGCGATTTCAAAGTTTGCTCGAGTCCTTAACGCAACGTTGGTCATTATAGCTGAGCGGTAAAACAAACGCGACACGCAATTTCGCGTAAAGACGTCGGGACAAATGGCCCGGGGTGGAATGCTGTCGTGAACGCGCGCGCCTATGTATACGTATACTTGCTCGGTGTTTACGTTATTGCGTTTAAACACCTATAAATTACGTCGCGAAAGATCGATTTTCACGTAATTACGCGCCTGTGAAACGCAATTTAAACGGTAGAACGGATCACGTATCGATTCGAGAAATCGATTGCGCGATTACCCGTCGTTTGATCCGGTCGTGTGCACTGCGAGTGACTCGTATTGTCGAAAACGGCGGGAAGCTTGCCGCAGTAGTGATACCGTTTCGAGTCAGCCGCTACTCGAATGGTAGTATGACGGTTATTAAGTCAGACGTAGTCGCCGGCGTTTCGCAACTGTTCGAACGTTTATCGCGTTAATAACATTTTCTTCTCCGCTATCAATACCTTTCCGCGTAAACATCGAAACTGCTAACTGTTTACGTAATTAGACGAATATATAAGTAAAGATTAATCGAGACCGCTTTCGAGTTGATAACGAACATATAACGAAACACGTAGAACAGGGAATACTACCTATAACAGGAGTATTAAAGGATTAATCGCGTGCCAAGAACGTACGTGTTCGTCTACATTGTACGGTGAGTTAGAAAACTTCGATCGACTATCTAACGAGATAATTTAGAGATGTTGAAGTTCGAGGCGGATGTACACCAAGCGCGCACGATCCTTGTTAAAACTGCAGGCCTCTCTACGTTCACCCTACTCACCTCTCGACCATTCGTCTCGTTAGACTTGCGTAGGAAATCGCAATACGTCCCCGAATCGAGCGAATCAAACGGCACAGGCAACGCGTATCACAGTATCCCGGAATGTATCACGCACAGAAACGAAAAAATCGTGTTCTCGACGGATCACTCGACGAATCTCTCTGGATCAGAGAGCTCACTCTGACGACGTTCCGATTGGTCCGGATTTTCGTTTCCGCGAGTTTCACCCTAGGTTTCCTCGTCCCGAGATCTTTCCGCTGGCGATTTTTCTCTTAATTACGCTTACCAGTGACGTGTACATGCTGCAGCAGTAATCGCTGATGGGCAAGTGTTTATCAAGCCCCGCAGCGCTCGTCGTATATATACCCCTGGAGGCATCACCAATACGATCGTTTGGCCAAGTAACGATAGCCACCGTGCACCTAGGAGGACGCACATGGGACACGACGACACGGCGACAGACAGAGAGGCACGATCGAGACGAACAGAGAGGGAACGATAGCGACACAGAGGTAGAGGTACCTTAAGAGGGGTTACACGGATCCTCGTTTAACGCGCGCGCGATACGCGTTCGTGTGTATCTATGCGAGGAAACGTACAGGGACAGCAACACATTGTACATCACCCGGAGAGAGATTACCTTGCCGGGGATCAGCATGTCACATTACGCTAAATGTCATCGGGTCCCCGTTAAAGGATGCTTGCTCAATTGTCATAATTTCTTTAACGACGCGCCACCATGCCATCGAGACCCTTTAGGTCGACGTTCGTCAGACGAGTTCGAGGGTTGACTCGCGATCTATCGATTAGCGTTAAACCGAATCGGACAGAATTACGAGTTGGTAACCGAGACGCGTAATAGAAGATGACAGCTCTAATAGGAGCACGTTGGACAATGATTTATATCGGCCCCGTCTTATAATTTGGCACAGTCGAAATCGTGCAGCTTAAGATTCGATCGTATAATTCGATGCTGTACAACCAACGAGTAACAACGATGACCGATGCATATAGTTTAGTTTCTAAAGTAAGGCTGACGCACCTCATACTCATATATAATCTGGGAAAATTTACTTTACCATTTATACTGACATTGAAAAAGGAGGGAACATCTCGATTCGATCGACAAGTTTATCTTTTTTAACTAGAAAAATACTTTCAATGTATCCTGAAAATCGAAACTATGCAAATTTATCGTATAACGATTATCTACACAATCGATACCGACTTTATTACTTATAACTTATTATTACCGACAAACCGATGAGACGATTCTTACTCTGACGATCTCTGTAAATTTTTCTTATTCGTATTTTTGATTTAATTACAAAGTCGGCACTACGTTACCGATATCATCGAATAAATCTTACTTATCTAAATATTATATAATATTATACCGCGAATCGTTTAGCGATGGTCTTTCGTTGTTCGCTCTTAATTATACGCAATAATACGCGTAAGATGTTCCAACTATTTATTTACATCGTCGTTGATTTCCTTCTTGGGAGTAAAACGCCTAAATCGAACACGTAACGCGTAGATAGAATTTTACGTCGATGACGATAATTACGTGACACGTAATAGCATATATTATTTTGCTATTTTGTTTAAATAGCGTTTAACGCGCAATTACATTCTATAATTCTCGTGTCTCGCGTTTACGTCGTATTTCGTTTCTTCGGCATTATTCCATGCATTTCACTTTCGTTCCTTCTGGACAAAGTGAAGGTACTTTGCAACACTTTCTGTGTATCTTTCTATTCTATTTGAAACATACCAGACGCGTCATCATTACCTTGAATTAAGTATGGGCGTGCATTTGTTTAATCAATGTTACCCGATTGGAACTCGAAGAGTCGATCGTCGGTAGATGTTAATCGATTGCATATTAATTATAATACTTTTCCATACTAATTTGCCTTGCATAAAGAAAAATTTCTGTTAATCTAATCTGACCGTGGTACTTGCCGTACACGTTGTAATGGAACGTGGCATTTAAAATCTGCGTTTAATCAACGATATACGCGATGAAATACAAAAGGTCGTAATCCGATCGAATATTTACCTTTACGATTAATTTTCTGCGATGCCTCGGAGATGGTCTCGAGAGAAAAATGAGCGATTGTCTCTAATGACGTGTACTAAAGCGTAAATACGGTTTAAAAACTAGCGTATAATCGTGTTCGACGATATTAATCATATTTCCACTTGTAGAAGAAGAGTTTTCATCTTCCTTCTACGATCGCTAGACCTGACTATAAACGAATCGACTGATAAATCACTCGGCTAAATCGTCCAAAGAACGATGAATTATATACCAGAAGACGTTATTCCGCTTCTTTTATGGAAAATACAAGGAATACGCGAAGGTGTAATAAATTCTCGTTTTCTTAGGAATGTCGAGTACCCTGCTGGAAACGTCAGTCGTGATAGTGCGTGATTCACCGAGGCACGTCATCGATATCTATGGACGATCTTCTTCGAGCAATGCTTCTGTCCGGATGCAGGCATTCTTAACTACACGAGGTAGCAACTACGAGAACAAATAACTCGTGGCTAACGGAAACGCTTTTTCGTGCGTTTCTCTATTTCGTTACCCTTTGAAACCAGAAGAAACTAACAGTTAGAGTCCATCGCGCGTAATTAACACGCATATGCTTTACGAGAGCAACTTTGTTTCGTTTCTACGAAAGTTTCGTAAAACTTAATCGCTAAGATTTACGCGTGGTTGTTTGCGGAAAAACTTTGAGTACAAAATAGATATAGTAACGCAAAAAATACTACAAATTACGGCTGCTCTGTTGTAGCGAGAGAATCTCTATGTACGATAACGTAATTGGAGGTAAAGTGAAATTTATACGTTAGAGAAATAAAATTTCTGCTTTTTAATAAAACAAATATTTTTTTTTACGATTTATTGTAATTTATAATCGTAAAGTCTTATAATCTTCGTACTTTGCAGTCTTTCGGTGTGGCACTCTAAACAAAACAAACAACGAAAGCTGTAAATCACAGTGTACGTCCACGATTTACCGATTGACACGTTAAGATGCAAAACAAATAGTCACCGGTTCACCAGATACCAGATAGTAGCGCGGCAAATATAGGGGAAAGTCTGTCGCGATGTGTTTGAAGTTTTAATTAGCCGGGTTACGTAATACGACCAGTGTAAACAAAAGATACGTGCATAAATATCATTCGTGAAAGTAGCGGACCAGGTACCATCTTTCGAAAGTATATCGTTGTATTGACCGGAGCGTGGCTCGAAGGGTTGAACCGAGTCGTCTCTACATCTGCGTTCTTCTACTTTCTTACTTCGTTAGAAATTCACTTTCCGTAGCTTACTTTTTCTCATACGAAGTTAAGAAACTTTCTAACAAGCAGGTCTGCTTGTAACAACGCATCGATGTAAAAAGAACTTTACACGGAACGTTTGCTGTACGACGAATACGGTAAATCTATACTACGATCTTAATCGCTATATTCGCGGATATCGTACAACACAGATGTGGGAGACGCGATAAAGTAGCGGGCAGCGGATAGATAAATTACAAAAGTAGCTAGATTTCCACTTTATGGCGATAAAACACCTCGATGAAATTGAAAATCAATTGCCGCTTTCGCACGATACGTATTACGAAACGTTGAGGAATAACAAAGGGAGCATCGAAAATTATAGCACTATAATTTCCGAGCAAAAAGCATCGTGGCAAACTATTCTGTATTCGGTACACCGCGTCCGTGACTCGTTCGCGGAATAACTTCTTCCTCGAGATTAATACCCGGACTTCGGGGAGCTGAATTCACGGTTTGTAAATTATACCGCTTTGAATGCCAGCCCACGCAAGCAACAGCCACAGACTGAACGACACGAAACCCATCGATGCGAAGGAATCGTGAATTTTCGTTTCCCTAACGAAGCGCTGCGATTCTTTTTTTTTAATTGGTGATTAAACATGCTCGGTAGTCTCTCGTTATTTCGCTGCGGCGAAGGCTTTCGCGTTCCCTCATTTTTATCTTGTTTTTTTTTTCTCTCTGTCCCTTGTCAAAATTCGTTTCGAAATAACTGACTCATCGAGAATTTGCGAGGACCGATCGCTACCTTGGAAATCTTTAATAAGGATCTGTTCGATTTTGTAAACACGTTATCTTTCTAGCGAACCTACGATATTTACGCACATTGTTTTCGTTTCTTACCATACACTTATTTTCACTTTCCATTATTCATTAGTATGCCGTCCTCTTTCAACGTTCTTTTTATATCCTGCCTCGTTCAGCGATATTACGCAAAATATTTACTAAATGCGAGATTAAAATTTAAGAGTCAACGGTAGATCGAAAGGTTATACGTATACACTTAAACATATAATAGTTTAGTGATGCAATAGCTCGAGCATTATCTTGTCTTCCGAGGGAATAACCAACATGTATAGAGTAATCAAATGTACTTGCGTCACGGCATCTTGCTTACACTTTGGTACAAACCCGATTAATAACGTTCTATGGCCTGAAGCGATCGATTAAGCGAATGACAAAACTGAGTTTAAAAACAATAACGAGTGTTATTTGTCACTATTATAAAGTGCTATAGCTCTAGTAGACAGATCCGTTAGCTCCTTATCCTATCACGATGTTTCTTTTCCTTTCTTGTAAAGTAAAATCGCGTTCCTATGGCGGAAAACATCTTCACGGTAAATACGCGAAGATAAGAACGAGATCGATATTCGAATTTCGTAAGAGAGCGAGAAATAAAGTGATTCGATCCGTGAACGATAACGACGATCTATGATAGTCCTGTCCGATGAAAAGAAAAAAAAAAAAAAAAACAAACAAATTTCCAATGTTACGAAGCAGATGGTCGAACAATTTGAACTTCTTTCTTACTTTAGGGGACTGCCTGGTTTAAAAAAATTCCTCGGAGGAAATAAACGAAGGCATTGATCATCGTTAAAATGTCAACGATGAATACGAGAACTGCCCGAGAGTCAAGAGCCGACCATATTTACGGAACATAGAAACTCCGATGTTCGTTGGATCGAGTCGTTCGACTCTCCGAAAAAAGGTAATCGTATGACAGACCAGCGATAAAGTCGATGATTCTCTTCGACCGTTCGTTGCTTTCATTGACTCGTTTGTTCGATCTCGCTGATACACTCTGACTTTCTCCCTCTCCCTTCCTCTCTTTCACATTCTTTCACATTCTGATTCATAATCTTCGGTTATTCCATCTTCCTTCTTCTCCCCCCCCCCTCTCTCTCTCTCATCGACTTTTATAAATTTCACCTTATGCGCTCATACATATTTTAATTCATCTCCTTGCCTCTTTCTCCGTGTCTTGTTCTCCTTTCATCCTTTTTCGTGTCACGTACAACGTTCGCCAAGCCGGTATCTCCATCTCCGTTTCAACGTTCATCCCACTGCCCCTCTCGTTCTATCCGTCTACATTCGCGTGGGGTTTTCATTCAAGTACGCGTTCTTCGGAATGCGCAGGGCTCGTAAGTGCATCCGCGTGTAACCTTTCTGTAAATATAAAACCTCTATTGCAACAACCGTGCCGCGTATCGTACTTATAAGGCCGTTGGAAATGCATTACCTTGCCATCTGATATTTTAAATTTCCTCGCTGTTCTTCCTTTGCGAACTTTCGAAAGCAGTCTGCGCGGTAGTTTCAGACTCTTGGAGTCGTGCGATCGAACCCTTGACAACAATCTCTTTGGCACTCGTTGTACTTATTCTCGCGAGTTACCAAGTCTTCCTTTGTAACGGAGCGTAAACTTTTTAAAAGAAACGTAATTTGACGACAATTTACTCGGACCAGCCTGTATATTTTTTATTAACTTTTATACTTTTATACTTTTCGCATACGAAATGCCAAAAGAAAGCGTAAAAGCGTATCTACTTGAGATAAAAATGTAATTTTACGTTTCAGATAGATTATAGTACTTATACATAAATTAGCAATTTACATTCATAAATACTTGCAGATAGAGTAGCTAGAAAATGGAATATTTTACGCAAATTACATTCTTTCTACATTACACTTTTGCTTAGTCAACGAAATAGAACTCCGATAGAAGGAGATACCAATCCTTGAGATTATAATTTTGAAAAAATTATCAATTGATTTATTTAGTTTCGTACGTTTCAAACACCCACCCTACTAAATCATAGTACGTAGAGTACACGCTATGATTATTACATGGAATATTATAGTACATAGTACGTAGAAAAGCAAACGAGTCAGAAATATTTTAAGAACTTGGAAAGGAACTTCGACACTTTCAATTTGACGTCTGATTCATCGTCGATTACTTCACTAATGTTCACGCGTACCCTAAACTATTTCGTAGGTGTAATATCGAAACTGTATACATAAGTTACAACGCCTAAGAACAAAATTTATCTCCATTCTTTATTCTAAATTCTAGCATTTTTTAAATTGCTAAATGGTCGAGGTTTCGGGAAAGATAAAGAGAGAAGGAATGCTCTGAGAATACTATAAAGGCGGCCCAATCGATCATTAAGTTTCAAGCATCGTCAACTGCTGAATTACGGAGCGGTGGATCGACGATCGCCGTGTAACGATCGGTCGAATCGCTTTCTCGCGGAGCCTAGGCCCACGAGAGCAAACACAGGTCGATCGGTGACTTTCCCAACAGGATTTTTTTCCGAGAATCGTCCTCGAGGCAAAGTATACAAAGATACACGTGCGTTCGTCGCACTACCTGCACCACGGATGAAAGTGAAATTGATTTTGGCACGGGTTACGTCTTCTAGCCTGCGGCTAGGCGCTCTCTTAGAATGCTCGCGGTATACGCTTATATGTCAAGGTCGTCTTCTACCACAACTTCTTCGTCAGTTTTACGATTTATTTGCGTTGCGCGCTCATTACCATCTTCGATTCCCCGAGGCTCGACATACTCGCGCGAAGTCGCTATCGATCATCTCCTTTGGAAATTCCTGATGCAACATTTTATTTTATCGGTCGATTTAAAGCGTCTCTTTCGCGCGAATTGAATCGTGAAGCCAGGCTCGCGACGCTGCAACGCCATAGTCGAGAGAATATCGCGGATTCTCTTAACCTTCTCCATTATGGAGGAAACGTCTACGAAAAGATGTTACACAGTCGATAATTAACGCCTCTCGAGTAGAGTATATTAACAACGTTTTATTAATTAAAACCGCTTTATATAATCCGATACTGCTAACTCGCGCGACTGTTTATTTTCGCTATAATTAGTCAAAGATTACGGGAGGAAATACGATTAATTTCGCATCTCTCGTTTTAACCATTAACCATGTCTTGGAAGGCGCAAGAAGTTCAAGAACGTAAGAAACAACAGCAAATTATCTACTAATTATAAAAGAGCAATGTGAATCGTCGACGCGAACAGAGGATAGTTCGATGACTAGAAACATTTCGGTTGTCAAAAATGAAGATACGCAAAATTCCCCTCTTGCCCTGTACTCGTTCGTTCTTCGCCCAACTCGCAGTTTTTGAAATTGAAAAAAATACCTACCTCTTGTTCTCAAACTTTCGCTTCACATTTTCAACTATATCATAAAAGATGTATCGGAATATTAACGCTGTTAGGGAACAGATATTTACAGATATTTACAGAGATATTTCAAGGTACATGTTCATTATGGCCGGAACAAAGGGAACAGGGAGCGCAACGCGTTCGTAACAAGTTGTTTCTAAATGTTATTTCTACCATTAAAATAATGTTTCGGGCCGCCGCTGGCTAGTATACCGGAGTATGTGTATTTTACTTAATACGTTCTTATCCGGACGGAACACGTATGCGCTATCAGCTTTACTACGTGTTCCGCATTTAAGCGCATAAATCCGAAAATTCTGCTCTCGCATAAAATTACTCTGAAATTTCAGCCAGCTTTCGTCGTCGCCTTTGGCTGAGAGTTATTCAGCTCGAAGGCACGACGAGCAGCTAGCAGGAGTTCGCTTAAAGGCTTCGTATCTTTAAAGTGTCGCGTTATTTACTTTGTTGCATAACGTGACAATGATTTTCCACGCACCTCTACTTACATAATACGATGGACGAGCCACGAGCCACTGTGTCATTATATTTTAAACGTATTTGCGCGTGTAGAAAAATTCGAGAGAGCGGCAGAAGCCTTTCTTCGCTCCTTCGTTCTCTACCTCTCTTTCTCTCTCGTGTATTGTTTCCTTCTTAATAATCGAAGCCTAACGATTCCCTTAATAAGCAGTCGAGAAGATCTCAAGTTACTCCTTCTCACTCGTTCTTCCTTTATTATATTCTTATCTTATTATTATATCGAAACCCAATAATTTATTCGAGGAGAAATCAGAAATATCTTTCTTTTTCCTTCTTTCTCTTCATATTCTCTCTTTTTCATACTATCTCCGTTGTTGTCGTTTTTTTCTAAACTTTAATCACTTCGTAGACGAAGTCGTAAAAGCCATCGAGATTTATAACTCGAGATTGTCAAAGAAATTTCGGCTCTTCCCCCCGTACGACTGACTTCAACGAACAGGTGATATTTAAGAAACGATACGCTGAATAAGTTCTTATCGCGTGTCGATTACGATAACAATGCTCAACGGTTGTACGAGCATCGTTAATCGCGCGAAAGATACTCCTTTTTACGTAACCCGTGGGCTCGAACCTAAGACAAACTTAATTACCCTGATCCGTGTAATCGATCGATTCTATTCCATGTTAATTTCAATTGCTCTAGCATATTTCCTAACGCATAGAATTAACTCGTGTATTTACGCTTATATCACGATATTTACGTAAGCTTCAAAACAATACGCAGTCACGCCATCGTGATCAGAGTAGAAAAATTCGACGTAAATCGTACGACCGATATCCACGACGCTATTCTCGCGACGTTTTCTTGTCAGTGGAATTCCGCGGGTGTCGTGACAAGGAAGCGAAGAACGGGCCGCATCTCGGCCACGCGGACGATAAATAGAAGACTTTCTCCGTCGCTATGTGTCTTTGCTACGATCGAACAGCTCGCTCGATACGAGCAATTAGATTTGCCGGTCTAGTTGCGGTTGCGAAATCTGGCCATCCAGCTTGTTGCACGACCTTTGGGACTATTCTGTCCGTGCAATGACGCGACCCCTAGCCACGAAGAGGACGCGGCATGATCGCCGCGCCGATTAGATATTTCGAGTTCTCCACTGTTCCGCGTTCAGCGTGTTCCCGACCACCGGAGATTCGTGCAAAGATACTCGTAACCCGCGCAACTCCATAAAGCCGAATTTACGTTGTTTCGCTTTCAGAGAACACGACGAACGGACGCTGCTTTCATCCTTGTTTTCATCGGGAATGAAAGCGACACGGTGTAAATTCGGCTGAAGCTTGCAACGTGAATTTCTACGAAGAACGTGCGGATCGAGGGAGCACGGCTAGTTCTTGACAAATGGATTGCTAATCGCGATTGCTAATCGAAGGGTGAATTACGCGTTCGCCTTTCGCAAAATTCTCTTGCCGCCGTCTATATATTTTTACCGACATTTAGCTGTATCGCGGATTTACCAGCCTAGTTGAGACGACTAATTCTTCGGTCCAAACGCAGGCTTCCGTACTTTTGTCATAATTTCGCTTAAAATTAACATCGATGTTAAAATTACTTGCCACGCGAAAGGAACATCTTACTCCCTTTGAGAAACGGAATACAATGCAAGCAAAACGTTCGTTTATTCATTGTCGGTATAAAGAAAATCATATTTCCTTTACTTCATTTTCAGTAGATCGATTTACCGCGTTTCTCTTTGTCGACAAAATTTTAATAAACATCTCTCTCTCTCCTCCCATCTTTCTCTTATGAGCGTTACAAAACGTTTATCGCAAGCGGAGGAATCATCCGCAGGAATAATCTCGTACCACGCTCAACGATTAATTCCACGAATACCATGCAGTAGCTAACCGCAGTTAACAGATTGACGATTTAATCGGCTTAATCGACGATACGTTAAATATGGAAAATAACTAATACATTAATTCCAAGGACATCGTCCGAGTAGTTACGAAGACTGGTTTCTCGTTCAAATATTGTTCGCTTAATTAGTCGTTTCTTACACAAAGTGTCCAGAGGAGGGCTACAGTACGTAGTTCCTTCGTAACTACCATAGAAATTCGATTGTTCGTCGTCGAGCAACTAATTCGCATAACGTCATACGACAGGAGTTCGTTGGTTCCTCTCGCTGATTCTAAGCCAATCTTCCTACGTCGATGAACGCGAAACACACTGTTCAAATTTTTTCCTTGTAGAAAAGCAAATATACGAAAAGGCACGTAGCGAAAAAATTTAATCAATTCCTTCTCGCTCGTTTCAATTACGAACGTCGCTTTTTAAATCCTAGACGACTTTGTTACTTCAGGTTAGTACACTTTACTGCTTATATCGTTATAAATTACGATCGCGTATACCGTCTAAAACGATGCGAAATTCTTTCGGAAATCTTCTACTCCTTGAAGATCAAATGATATATTACCTAAATATATCGATACAAACTATCGCGATACGCTGATCCACGTATCGGCAAAACCATCGTCGGAAACGATCACCGAAAAGAATGTCAATCCGTACGTTGTTTCCATCCTGTTTTTCGCATCGTGTCGTACAGGTCAACTCCAACCGTGATCGTATTAATTATAATTCCAACGAATAACGCGCGTCACGCGAAACACGCGCGACTTTCGTGGAACTCGCCTTTTTCCCTGTGCAGCTATGCATCACTGTCGTTTTATGCGTAATGTGTGACAACTCTGAACCGATGTCGGTCAGTGGTTAATGACGTCATCAGTCTCGTACGCCGAACACGTCCGTAGGACATAGCAGCCGTATATCTCTCGCTCGGATCCCTGGTTTCCTTCGTTTTTGTTCCTCGCTCGTCGTTCGTTCCGAACGCCCAGATACGCGAACGTAATTGAGACGAACGTGCCGACAACCGTTTCGCAAATGGAGCTCGGCACGTAAAACGCATTCCGATTCTAATTTTTTGAAAGTAATAATCGATAATCGAACAATTTGGAAAATAATTATCCGCTCGACGGAACCGGAAGAACGAGATTCTCTTTGTCGATTATAAATCCGATTATTACGCGAAAATCGGTCGTGCAATAAAATTTGATCATCGCGAATGCTCCGTTGCATTCTGTTTACGCTTTTCGATCATCGTACCCCTGCAACCACATCGATTCGTCGGCTCGCGTTTGCTCGATCACCGCAACCTATGTAAACTTAATTAGTTTCGATAATCGATACGATAGAGCTGCATTTATTTGAACTCGTCGGTGAGGCAAACGAATTGTATCTTCGGTAAAGTCTATGAACTTCCACCTTCGCCAATTGCCGATTAATTTCCATCGTATTCCTCTTAATAATTTAGATAACTATTTTAATATTCGCTTCGGTGATTATTATCTAAATCTCCAGCTTTGTTTACGAACGACGTTTATATGTGACGTAAGAAGCGTTAATCAGTTCCTCGAAGAAAGATCCGACTAATCCGCACGAATAATCGAATCCATGCGTCTGAACGCAAGGATAATTTATCACCCGATTATGCAATTACGCGATATTGTTCCATGATACGGAAGCCACGCGTTATACACGTATGTCACAAAATTTGACGTACGTACGCAAACGCTGAGACTAAGTTTCTCGGTGTATTAGAAATTGCTCGACGCGCGTTTCTTCGTACATAATCGACTGGCAGTGAGATACGAGGAAACAACGATAAACGAATAAGAGAATGAGAATGATCAAGAATCACGAGTCTCGTAAGATCAGCTTGAACGTCTAAATATTTATTCCACGATACAATTGAGACCGACATATTTTACACAGATATTAGGTTGTATATCGATGCTAGTAACGATAAGTCGTACAACATCGCGATGTTTACGCTGTATCGTCTTAAAACGTAAATGTCAAGTGACTTTGCGTTACATTTGTTACACGGTTACCGCTTACGATCGTTATAACGTCGGACGAAGATTCGATGACGAAAATGGAGAAAGTAGGTGAAACGAGTCTATAAAGATACACTGCATCGGGACGAGTAGCAAAACTTTCGCACTTGACTCTTATCGTCGCGTCAATTATGTCCTATCTCTACTGTACGATCCGCGTGACGAGCGATCAGCGTGCATTGTCTTGTTCGGGGTGTGCGGCGATGTATTCCAGGGCTTTCAGAATTCCAGCTGGGATCGGATGAGGGGTAGGAAGGTGTCCACCCTGTGGCTGGAAGCCATTCTCGTCGGCGACGTAGCTCAAGGCAACAGGAACCCCGTCAGCATCCGAATAACTGTAGGATCCTTGAACGACGATCGCCGAATTCGTGTCGTTGAGTTGCTTCAGTTGACCGTGTTCCTCTACCTTGATGCCATTTCCAGTCTCGTAGTTGAAGGCGTAAGAGCCGTCTGGGTTGGGTCCATCGGCGGTGTACGCCAGGATCGAAACCGGCGTGTTGTTGTCCAGCGGCGCGGCGTACGCGGAAGCCGCGACGATGACGAGAACAGCGCAAGACTGGAAAACAGATTTTTTATTGCCATTTTATTCGACGACTTTGTGGAATAAATTTTAAGAATTTGCGAGTAAATTCGGTAAAAGTAAAGCCTTTGCGCGCGCATCGCGTAGCCTAAAGTCGCTTAATCTCGAACTTTGTAACGATAAAGTAAATCCGCTATACACAGAGAGCGAACTTGATTTTATAAACTGCCACGATATACGAACGATACATAAGCTTGCAATAAGTAACAGATAACAAGCGATTTGTAGAATTGCCAATTTATTATATTTAATTGCGAATACTCTTCTCCCGATTCCTCGGTGAAAATACGATTGCGATTTCAAGGAAAAGAGTTGTCGAGTACGCGAAACGTTTGCTCGGTGACATAACGTTATGTAGTTTATGACGTTTAAGAGATATAATAATTTGAAGAAAACGAGCGTAAAACGATGAAACGATAATAAGGAAGAACTACAAACTGTAAAGATATTATGAAAAAGGTATTCTGCCGTATATATAAAAACAAAAAAAAAAGGATATATGACACCGCAATAAGAAAGCCGATCAGAAAGCAACGAATCGTTTACGAGAGATTTACTTCGAAATTTTCACCGATCGTTCAAGTTCACGAGTCGAAAAATACGCGATAAGAAAAATGTTTGCAAGATGTTCGATACGAAGGTAATAAAATTTGTAAAACGATAACACGATTTCCGCGACAGCCTGGGTGGCCCGTGCATCTGGATATCGTGTGGAACTCACCAAAGCGTTCATGTTGATCGGAGTTGTTTTCTGGTTGTAAAGAGCTAGTCTAATGGACGCGTTTATATAGCGCTGCCGAAACCTTGCAAGGTGCCAGGACCTCTCTCTCATTGATAGATTTCTGGCCGAGGCTTAGACACCGGCAAATATTACGAAATTTTCAGACAGGGGTCTGAATAGGGGGGCGACCAGAGTGCCGACCGCAGTACAGACGCGCGATGTCTCTTCAACGCATAACACCGTGTCCCTGCGACATGTTCATGAGTCTTCCTGGAAAAAATACTTACGTTTGCGTCGGCTTGAGAACTCGCGGTTGAAGAAAGTTTCCAACCACTGTATTACGTGAGTATAATATAGATGGTTAACTTAAAAGAAAATAAAAGGAAAAAAGATTTTAAACTTTCTTGCAAGTATTTTAAAGATCAGAGGAATGTCAAATTTACGCGATATCGTTGCAACGTTACTTCGAAAACGCGATCGCGTCTGGTCGACGCAACAGCGATTAACGCGGGCAATAAAAGGGATGTGTATCATCGAAGGGGTTGATACGTGTTCGTACGATTCGCGTGGAACGTAGAGTAAGAGCGAAGTTTGGTAATCTGATCGTTAATATTATCGCAAATATCGGAACGATTATAGCGTAGTCGCAACACTTTGGTTAATATTTATCATAAATTTTTATTACGTAATGCTGTAAATAGCGCGTCGCGTTCCATTGTAACGTAGGAAGTACGTGAAAAATTCTGGAGAATTTTTGGAAATTCTATAATTATTGCTTAGAGTTTTTGTAAAAGTTCGAGAATGTTCGATCGTGCGTGCAGTTGTAAAATTGATCGGTTCGATTTGTTATAAAATTCCTATTCTTAAGGAAAAGTTCGAACGTTTTTACGTTTCGCGTAAAAGCGCTCAAACTGGATTAACACGAATAAAATTGAATTCGGAATGTTCTTTGAGCTTAATCGAAGCGTATTATGCCCGTAAATTTCATAATAAGATACTTATTCGTTGCTATTCCATTAAATAATAAAGGTGTTAAAGTCGTTATGTTTAAACGAGCTCTAAATTCGAATATTATTTTATTATTATAGTAATTCGCGGGACTTTATTCGTAAAATCATAAATCCCTTAATTTATGTTATTTCATCGATGGTGTCTATAATCATCGACGTCAATGACAGTTAATAAATTCACCGTTAATAAAGCTATTTTAACTTTATTTCGCGCGTTCTAACGGTCTTTTCTAAGTTTTAACGAGAAGTGCACGTTTCCAAAAATCGTCATGGATTAAAAGAATAAGAAACGACGATCGGATCGCGTGTCATATTTTTAAATGCCTTTTGAGGTTTGCACGTAAGGCGAATCCGTAAAAGGCTTTCCAAATATGGAATACATTTTCGATGCTTCCATTGACCCGGTGATCTCTTTGTGCGAATTTTCGTATTTCGCGTTGATTATAAATTCAGCCGTGTAACGAATCTCTGGAGCCTTGGCCGGACCACGTGAACCGAATATATAAGTTGATCCATCTTCATCGTGGCAAGGGGATCACTGTTAAATTCCTTCTTATTTAGGAAGTATCTCTGACGTCTCTCCGACCAACTGCATACATACTGACATAACGGTATTTATTTATCAAGGCATGCAGCGTTGCGTCGCTTTTTTTCTCACAAACTGTCATCAATTTTTCGCGTGTTTCTACAATTTGTTTTATCAACTCTATTTTCTGTTCGCTATACTCTGATCTGTTTAACGCTTTTCGGTCATCTATGCCACGTTTCCTATAATCCATCTCCGTTTAATAACTCTACTCGTTGACGAAATGAATCACGAAATTGTGATTGCAAACACGAAATCCAATGACATCTCGATGCTATCTTTATAAATTTGTAATCTATGTATAGTCTTACTTCTTCATAAATTTTATACCTTACCTTCGTTACGCTATATGTGTACCTTATATAGTCGTATAATCATATATTTAACAAGTAACCATTCGCAGCATAATAAAAAATGTCTGCTTATCCGTTTGTACATCGATCGTGGCAAGCGCTGTTTCTCATAATTACACAATATTACGTTATATTTATACTTCTTTCCTAGAACTGTTGCGTTTATTTTTAACCAAATCCTATATGTAAAAACTAGCAGAATGGTAAAAAGGCTGGCATAATATCATCGAGTCTAAAATTTATAGACGCGTTATCTCAAAATCAAACTTTTATTTCATTATTATTCCGCTTTCGCGTGTTTCCCGCGTCTCTTAACCACTATGTAATACTCTTTTTTCTTCTTCTTCTTCTTCTTCGTCTCAATAAAATCTTGCCTTGAACAGTTACACGCGTCCGGATACGTTTCGTGGCAGACGGTATCTCAAAATCAGAAGCCAAACGATAGAAATGAAAAATTTAACTCCCATTAAGAATTCTCGCTTATCTGCGGATTCTGATCTCCGTTCGCGATCCAACGAACCTAAACGAAAGCGTGAATCCCACTTCTCTCGCAACTACTCGTCAAACGCACAGTGACATGGTTAAATTGTTTGCTCTTCAAATTTCGCCGTTAAACAGCGAAACTTCATTTCTCTTTCGTGTTACGCCTACATGCCGCACAAATGCACGTCGTCTTATGGTTCTGTAATTCGGCAATAAATCTTCGCGCGGAGAAAAGGATAGGAGAGAGGCGAAGGATCGCGCGCAACAGATGCGAACGCCGAGATGTCCTTATAACCCACGGCTATCGGATTTCTTTTTCTAAGGTTACGCGAAAACGAAGGTTTAGCAAAAATTTGGTAATAGGTCATCCTCCTATGTTTGGTCATTCGAAATCTGGAATTTGTTCCTGCGAGGCGATTTGGTTGATAATGAACTTAGTATACGACGTTAAATCGTTTTTTTTTTTTTTTATTTTATCTATTTCGCCATGGTTACGAAGATCTATGACTTGCTCTTTTTTTTATTTTATTTCTATATCAAAGATTCGATCGCGAATGTTGCATAAAATTTACAAGCTATCTTCGCTGATTTTTACTTGATCGGTAATCAATACGCTTTGCTTTCTCGTCTCTGGAGCCGCGGTGAACGGTGGAAGCGGACACTGGGAAATATGCTTTTGAGTCATCTACCAGTTTCTGCGTATGATTATTCGCCAATCTTCGTTTTACCGTCGGTAAGATAGAAAATTAAATCTGGTTGCAAGTAACAAAGGGGTCGAGAGGAAATTAAGTCCACGATCTCTTCAAAATTTTAGATATTTTTAGCTTCCGTTAGAGAAAAGAAAGGCTTCGGTATTTTTAGGATTAGAAAAAACTGAAGCTTCTTAAGTCAATCGAAACTTGTGCTTTTTCGTTAATTTTTGTTAATTTTAATCCATTTAAATATGTTTTTTTTATTGTTTATTATATTAGAAATCCAGCATCGTCCTTCTGTTTCGATACAATCGTCTCATTGTTTTTTCCCATAACGGTATTTACGTATGAATTCTATTAGTTGTATTGATTTTTTCGACACAATTATTAAAAGAAGTTAATTGGAAAGAAAAGAGTTAATTTCGTTAATTCGTGATAATTATCTAAATTCTCGACTACTTTTGCAACGATATTCAGTTATTAAAATAGCTTATTCCCTTCATCGTAAAACAGATAAAACGATTCTGTAACATCTAGAAAAATTCCACATAGGGAAAAACAGCCTGCTCGTTGAGAACACGAACGTTTTAAATCTGACATCTTGATATTCAGCTTCTGCTTTTTCCTAGGATTTTAATTAATGATTCGTGAAACACCTGGTTTATTGCCGTTATTATTTCGAAAAAAAGAGAAAAAAACAAGGAATTCGTTTCTGTCAAATCTTATTCCGATACCGATGATTCCTAAGGCTTTTAAATGTTCTTCGTTTTCGTATTATCGTGGTAACGATAATAAGCATGCTATAAATTACCTTGATACGAGAACGAAGTTGCCAGAACCTAGCTTTTAAGGAAAAAGTGAATGGATCCCAATTCATATTCCTGTCATCCCCCAACATGTTATAAACCACTTAACGAGAAACCTTCGTGAGAATTCCACCTACGACCCTGACTTTCTTCCAGCTAAAACCTGCACGGCCTATAATTTCACCTATATACGCGATTCGACGCGTTAAATAATCGTCACTGAACTTAACAAAATTACAAATAAATGTACCATCAAATCGTTCTATTAAGGTGCGATAAAGATTCGAAACTCTTTCGAATACCTTTGAAACGGATTTTAAGAATTTTTAGACAAATTTTAATCGTAACAACAATTACAAATAAGTCGATAGAGATGTATGTATGATCATCCCTGTAAAGTAGAACAACGAATGTCTGTTAGAAATTTTTTTTTTCTTTTTTTACCGACACACACTATTATACAAAATCGGATAATTTTGTATATTGCCGGGATAACATAGTCACGGATACAAAGTACCGACCCATTTACAAATTACTATATTTTGTCCGTTTCTTAATTGACTGCAAGTATGCAAATACCGATGCCGATACAACGGTAAAACACCGTTTTTATTGCGGTAGAAAATGCAAAGTACCGACATTCGAATCGTATATTTGAACTTTGTCCGTTTTCTATGTATATTCGTGATGCATACGTACTATCCGTTTCGCTATCCTTGAAGCTGACATAATCTGGCGATCATACATAAATTTGACATCAGAATTTATCAGACTAAATTTGATTAGCATGGACAAAACTTTATTTCAATCTCA